>NW_006239315.1:257046-340970 GCF_000226075.1 Solanum tuberosum | reverse complement strand
GAATGGAGAAAGTTTGATAGTGGGTTGTGGGTTGAGTTGTGTGGTAGTGAAGAAACGTGTGGGATGGTGGTGTGATCGATGATTGGGGATGGTAACGGTAAACAAGGAAAGGAAATCCCTAAAATTGGGTAACTAAAATTTTTTGTTTTTTTAAAAAGGAAGTAAATTAATTATCTATTATTAATTAATAATAAAAAATTATAAATAGATTAATAATTTATTAAATAAATATAATTTAATTTTAAAATATAATTTAATTTAACTGATATGTCATAGCCCGTAAATAATCTGTTATAAGCAAAGAAATTTTTTAAAAGTAGGTTTAAAACCCGTAATATTTACTCTTAAATGTGTATATTGGGTGATTTTTCCATTATATTTTTAAATATGTCCTTAATAATTAACTTCCAAAATACATATGAACCAAGACATATTTGTTTAAATCGTTAGACCAACAGAGATTATAGACTATTTAAGCATATAGTAGTCTTATTTAAAGTGCTTGGCTACATCAGGATTTAATTGAAAATTGATAATATCAATAAAATGTAATCCAACCCAAATAAAACAAAAGGTTGATGCTTGACCTACAAAAAGATGAAGTCGATGATGAAAATTTTGTTTCATCAGGTTAGAATATGACTAGATTTTATCTTATGAACTTTTTTTTATACTAGTTCTGAGAATGTATGTTATACGTTTGTTCTTATTATTGTAAAAAATTGTATAGTAGTAGGTAATAAAATTATGGTGTTTTTTATAAAGAAACAACTCAAACACAATAAGTTAATTAAAATACATCCTCCAAAAGTGATTCAAAAAAGATGAAGACACTCAACCAATATCAAGGAGAATTTTCATCTTGTAACTATGACATTTTACATATTTCTCAACTAAAAGAAGATGAATATGCATGAAATAATAAAGAATGTAAATAAATGAATTTGTAAGGGTTCTTAAAATTACAAATTGGTAATGAAAATTTTACAAATAATGGATACTAACCTAACATAGAAAGTAAGATGATCACAAATTTGGATGAAAGAATGGAATATAAATAATGTTGTTGATGGTGACTGGTGAGTGTCTTTGATAGATTCTTCACCACCTCACTTATTACAAATTAAAAGGATTGCATTATGATCTTATGCATGAATTTAAATATGATTATTATTTTATATTTAATTAATTAATTAGTTATTAATATTTAATTTAGTTTAGAGGTAAATTAGGGGTAAAATAATAATCCAACTTTGAGGTTAGAAGCTCATCACTTTTAATAATATATGATGATATATGATTATATTATGATATATAACCATTCGCCATTTTATCACTTTTGGCCTGAAGTGAGCCTATGGGTGTGTTTGGTATGAAAAATGTTTTCCAATTTTCTCATGTTTGGTTGGGTTAAATGTTTTCCAAATCAACTCATTTTCCTAAAATTTAAGAAAAATGACTTCTCTTCAAAACGTAAGGAAAACATTTTCCAAAACTCTCTTCCAACTTCAAATTACAATTACTTTTTTGTTGAAAAAATCAATTTATTTTGTCCCTACCCTCAAACCTGCCCCCAACCACCCCCCCCCTCTATATAATATCTTATCAACAATACATGTCAATCACACAATACAATTTAAGGAATTTTATTAAGATCTTCGTCATCAAATTAATCTTTAGCCTTAGAACATTAACTACCCCTCTGTGTGAGGTTGGACAATAACATAATAGTCATCCTCCCCTTTGATAATTCTACTCAATCTATAAATGACTCAATCAAAGACAAATGTTATCAAAAGGTTTGCAAATTCAAATTAGTTGATGAATGAATTTCAAATACTGAACAATTAATTATATATATAATATCTTATCAACAATACATGTCAATCACACAATACAATTTAAGGAATTTTATTAAGATCTTCGTCATCAAATTAATCTTTAGCCTTAGAACATTAACTACCCCTCTGTGTGAGGTTGGACAATAACATAATAGTCATCCTCCCCTTTGATAATTCTACTCAATCTATAAATGACTCAATCAAAGACAAATGTTATCAAAAGGTTTGCAAATTCAAATTAGTTGATGAATGAATTTCAAATACTGAACAATTAATTATATATATAATATCTTATCAACAATACATGTCAATCACACAATACAATTTAAGGAATTTTATTAAGATCTTCGTCATCAAATTAATCTTTAGCCTTAGAACATTAACTACCCCTCTGTGTGAGGTTGGACAATAACATAATAGTCATCCTCCCCTTTGATAATTCTACTCAATCTATAAATGACTCAATCAAAGACAAATGTTATCAAAAGGTTTGCAAATTCAAATTAGTTGATGAATGAATTTCAAATACTGAACAATTAATTATATATATAATATCTTATCAACAATACATGTCAATCACACAATACAATTTAAGGAATTTTATTAAGATCTTCGTCATCAAATTAATCTTTAGCCTTAGAACATTAACTACCCCTCTGTGTGAGGTTGGACAATAACATAATAGTCATCCTCCCCTTTGATAATTCTACTCAATCTATAAATGACTCAATCAAAGACAAATGTTATCAAAAGGTTTGCAAATTCAAATTAGTTGATGAATGAATTTCAAATACTGTATATATATATATATATATAATATCTTATCAACAATATATGTCATCACACATGATATAATTTAGGAATTTATTGTAAAATTTTAATCATCAAATTAATATTTGGCTTTCGATCATTAACTACCCCTCTGTGAGGTTTAGACAATAACAAAATAGTCATCCTCCCCTTTGATAATTCTACTCAATCTATAGATGACTCAATCAAAGACAAATGTTATCAAAAGGTCTGCGATTTCAAATTAGTTGATGAATAAATTTCAAATACTAATTTTTTTTTTTTATATATATATATATAATATCTTATCAACAATACATGTCAATCACACAATACAATTTAAGGAATTTTATTAAGATCTTCGTCATCAAATTAATCTTTAGCCTTAGAACATTAACTACCCCTCTGTGTGAGGTTGGACAATAACATAATAGTCATCCTCCCCTTTGATAATTCTACTCAATCTATAAATGACTCAATCAAAGACAAATGTTATCAAAAGGTTTGCAAATTCAAATTAGTTGATGAATGAATTTCAAATACTGAACAATTAATTATATATATAATATCTTATCAACAATATAAGTCATTACACATGATACGATTTAGGAATTTTTACTAAAATCTTCGTCATCAAATTAATATTTAGCCTTCGAAAATTAACTAGGACAATAATAAAATAGTCATCCTTCCCTTTGATAATTCTACTCAATCTATAGATGACTCAATCAAGGACACATGTTATTAAAAGGTCTGCGATGAATAATTTTTTTTTTATATATATATATAATATCTTACCAACAATAAATATGTCATCACACATGATACGATTTAAATTTTTTTACTAAAATCTTTGTCATCAAATTAATATTTAACCTCAAAACATTAACTACCCCTCTGTGTAAGTCGGATAATAACAAAATAGTCATCCTCCCCTTTGATAATTGCCCTCTCTCTATCTATCTATCTCTCTGTCTGTCTGTTTGTTTGTCTGTCTCTCTCTTATTTTAATTTTAATTTATCTTTGTTTAGTTTCAAAATATTAATATTTTAATCAATATTTGATATTTAATATTGAATTCTGATTAATTTAAATTCATATCGTGTGAGCAATAGCGGATCCACATTGAAGCAATATCCCTTGCTCAAATATTTTACCTATTATATTATACAATATGTTCGAATAAAAATATTAAGTGATTTTTTCTATATTAAATCAAATGAATGCTATAGATATTATCGTATTAGTAGAAAAAAAGAGATTAATAAGCTCTGATTACATAATGGTTTAAAAAAGATTAGGGTAAGCTGGCCTATCTTCAACCGTTTTGATTATTTCGAGTTAGCATATTAATTTTAACTTTTAGACGAGAAAGTCTTTTTATTTCTCATAAACACAAAACATAGAGAAGGATGTATATACTCAAGTCTCGACACGAGATCAAGGACAAAGTCAAGTAGAAGTAAAGAGGTTCATCCAAATCCCATGGACATTTATGTATATAGAATAAATGTAGACTCTGCTTAGCTTTATCCTTTTTATATTTTGAACCCCTTAATATAAAATTTGATTCCTCCATTATTCACATTTCTCAGTTGATTGAGTATATGAATTTTTACCTAACTGCGTATCCTATTTTCCTTTCGCCTACCCCGATTTTTAAAAAGGGAAAAAGAACAAGTGTCGGCTAGCAGCATCCACCAGCCAACGGCACAAAAAGACTTCAATTACTTTAATGTCTCCTATATATAATCCAAATACCAATAAGTCATCTTTTTTTGCCAAATATATCAACTCTTTGACGACTTCTATTTTGCTGTATCTCTTAACTATATCACAATTTTGGTTTGTGTATTTAATGTTGAACAAATCATGACAAAGACTACTATGCAATTGCTATCTATTTCTCACCTAAACTCATGTGTTATCTAACTTCTTTAATTGCAAAAATGATCTGGAATAAGTCTGGCATTATGTTAACATATTTGTGGGCTAAACAATCATTAGAGGTTATTGTTATTATTCCATTTGTTCAGTTTTATTTGTCTACTTTTGATTTTACGATGCTTCTTAAAAAATACTCCATTCTTCTCATTTAATATGAGTTAATTTAACTTGACACGAAGTTTAAGAAAGAAAGACTTTCAAAACTTATGGTCTAAAATAAGTGAGAGATGTTTTTGCGACGGTAAATTATTTCATTAAGGGTAAAAATGAATATTTTAAAGTTAAAAATTGTTACTTAATATAGAAATGTGTTATTTTTTTTTAGATTGACGAAAAAGAAAAGTGAGTCATATAAACTGGAACAGAGAGAATAATTATTACTTGAGTATTTTATCTTAATATTCATATTAGTTGATGCATCATCTTAGATTTTGAGAAATTAATGATTAGGAAATAAGTAAATAATGTTGAGCAATAGAACATGAAAAAATAATATTATTATTAATTTGATAGGTTAAAAAAAACAAGGGAAAGAGAAAATCTATTTATAAAATAGCGGAAAAGTAAAAATACACAAAGACATACTAGCTAATTCTTCTCATCTATCCTAACTTCAGTGGATAAAATTATTTAATACATGATATTGATGAAAAGTGATAAGTATCTCGTAAAGTCAATCGAGGTACACAAAAACTAATCCGAACACCACAATTTAAAAAAAAAAGTAAATGGAGGGAGTTATAACAATAATAGTAACAAACTAAACTGATTTTTTCTACAAAAATACTGTTTTGGTAATTACCAAATACTGAACATGACTTTAAAATATTTGATTGATTCCAAAACACATGCATAATATTATTATAATATAGTTTCAAATTTCATCCATCATCATAATTAAAAATTAATCCCATTCTCTCCAAATCCAATTTTTTTAAGCAGCTACAACTACAATAGAGACTACTTACTGGCTTCAACAACTCCAACCTTAATAACTTTTCTTCTTCTTTTAAAATAAGATATAAATATATAAAATCTCATTTGACTTTACTTTTGGGATTTTTTGCAGCTAGGAAGAGAAAAAAACAACAAGGTAAATTTCTTTCTCCCTTTTTTCCCAAGGTTTATCTGAATTCAGTACTTCGATGTTATTAAATTATCATCGGGGATGAATTAAGAAGTAATTTTAAAAAAATATATATATGTCACACAGTTATATGGTACTCTTCTATATATGTTCAATACATGCATCTGGGTTTATATGTTTTGAGGCTTCATAGATAAGAAATTGAAAGTTACTAATTAAATATTTTTTTATGTAGGGGATTGATTGAAGATGGAAGGAGTAAGATATTGTGGATATGTTTTTATAATAACAGCAATTTATTGTTGTTTTATGATGCAGTTTACAGTTGCTCAAATTACTGATCCTGCTGAAGGTATACCTAGTCAATTTTTGATTAATTTATATATGTTTGGGGGTGTATAAACTGTTTTAATTTTGTAAAACAAGTATCTAAGTAGCTAGAGAGGTACATTTTTTTACAACTAAAAAGTTGGAAAAATTCTATATGTGGCATTAATTCATCCAAGGAAAAATTTGAGGAAATGAAAATGGAGAGGATCTGAATCCCAATTTTCGATATGTTGTCAATATTTCATTGTGAAATTTGAAAAAAAAAAAAGTAGTTTTTGTTTTCAAAGTGAAAAAAATGATATTTGAAAATTGTAGTGGAGTTGTGTTTGGCCATGAATACAAATTGGAGTTGTTTTTGACTTTTTGTGAGTAAATTTGGAGTGAACAACTTTTTGTTGTTTTTCAAGTTCTTGAAAATTCTGAAATTTTATGGCCAAACGTGTTTTCGGGAGTTCAACTCTGGAAAAGGCGAAAAAATTTATGACCAAAGTTGTCAGACACCGCCAATTTTAGCTCTCCGGAGTTTGGAGTGAGTTTTGAAACTTATAGTCTTGAATATTTCATAACATTCGTGTGTCTATAAATTTTTTGAAAGTTGTGGTCTTAAACATGCATAATAATTATGCGGCTTATAAACGTGTGTCATTCTAGTTAAATTGTTTTCAAATTTAGAAATATGTCATTCTTTTTGCAGTGTCAGCTTTGGTATCTATAAAGAATGGTTTGGTTGATAATATGAAGTACCTGGAAGATTGGGAGAAGGGTGATCCATGTACATCTAACTGGACAGGAATTCATTGTTTTAACAAAGTTGGAGCCAATGGCTACTTGCATATCAAGGAACTGTATGTCATTATATTCTTCTCTCTTATTAGTTGTTATGTTTTCTTCTTCTTTATACCTGGAATTGCTGCACTTGAGTAGAGGGTCTTTCGAAAACAGTTTCTCTACCTCCACAAGGTAGTGGTAAGACCTGCACACACTCTACACTCTCCAAGCCCCGGGATTTCACTAAGTATGTTCTTGTTGTTGTAATTAGGTAGATTCAAAGCCAATTTACTCTAGCAAAACTTGGGTTGGTGTTTGAAAAACCCGAACCAACCTTGCCTATGTACACCTCTACTTTGGGCCATAAAAATACCCTTGATGTTAGAAAATCTTTGTATCTTTAATCGAGTTCTAGTGCGGTGGATTTCACGTGTAAGAATATATCAGGAAAAAGGTCTAAATTTACCCCTTTGCTTTTGGTTGTGGTTAAGAAATTACCTTTCATTATGCTTCAAGTTGGAGTTCCTCTAGCATTAACAGCAAAAAAAAGAGACTTGGTTCTTTCGATATCTGCATAATACTCCTGCAATCCAGTTAGCAGCATAACTAGTATCTCCAAGGAGGGACCTGGTTCTTTTGTAGTTGTTTGTTGATCATCAAAATCAATTTAAGCTCATCTCAACAGTTTGCTAACGACAAGGGCATGAATAACTAAGTTAACTCATAAATTAGAGCACTTAGTTGTAAACTCTAGCAAAAGATGCGTCTTTACTACTTTGAGTTATGACTATCTTGTATTCTTGTGTGAGGGTGATGCATGACGCATTAAGCATATTATATTTCCCCTTTGTGCAGCCGTATGATGGCTATGAATCTTTCTGGAAGTTTAACACCTGAGCTTGGACAACTATCTCATCTTCAGTTTCTGTGAGTTGTTACACATATTACTACGTTGTACAAATATTTTGATTTTAAGATATAGTAGGGTTTATTAATTTTTCTATCTGTTTTACTTATTTTTATCTTTATAATTCACTTTCTGAAAGGAATTTCATGTGGAATGATTTGACTGGGAGTATACCGGAAGAAATTGGAAACATCAAGTCTTTGAAACTTTTGTAAGTTGAACGAAATTTGATCCGTTTTTTTTTGGTCCCATCTTCTTGATTTTGCAGTCACCCTACATGTTTCCCCGAATGCTTTGAACCCTGAACTATCTCATCTAGGAGATCTAGATAATCATTTGGCTATGATGGTGGTATACTTTATGTTGGATAGAACAGGTGGATTTATGATTTTAAGTTTGATGGTTTCAATCTTTATGTTCTTATCACGGAGTCCATTACATTTTCAAAACTAGGGGTTCAAAGTTCAATATTTTTAAATTTATAGTGATTTGTCATGTATGTATCTGTGCTTCCCGTCGAAAATGTTGAGTTCAGTTGAACCTATTAATTAGATCCTTCATCCGCCACTGGATAGAATTGAGGAACATTTTTTTTCTTGAATTTCTTATGAAAATTGTGCTTAATGTAAGATTGTTTCAAGAAGAAGTAAAACCTAATATGCTTGGAAAGATCATGACTATGTCGATTGGTTTAATCCCTTCGGAATTATGTCCATGCAGGCTCTTGACTGGAAACAAACTTTCAGGATCTTTATCTGATCAGCTTGGGTATCTTCCAAACCTGAGAATATTCCAGATAGATGAGAACCAGATTTCCGGAAGAATTCCTAAATCCTTCTCCAATTTAAACAGTGTCCAACATATGTAAGTGCAACTCATTTGATTGTTTTAAACAGTGGAACAAGTCTAAGGTTCTACCTTTGTAATCTTATGTGATATATCATGTGTCTACAGCCACTTCAACAACAACACACTGATTGGCCAAATCCCTCCCGAGCTTTCCAATTTGTCCACTCTGCTTCACATGTAAGTTTCTTAGTTTCTCTTCTTCAATAGACATGCATACTCTCAGTAGAAGTTAGAGCGAAGCAAGTTTTTGTAACTTCTAAAATGACCTTTATCTCTGCTTATGTCTGTAAACTAACGGAGTAATGTTTTTGTGATGATACTTTCTTTTTGTCAACAGGCTTATGGACAGCAATAATCTTTCAGGATACCTTCCTCCTGAGTTTTCAATATTACCACGTCTTCGAATAATGTATGTCCCTACTCACACACACATATATGATATGCATATATTGAACCTCATATGCAACTTTCATTAGCTGTATTTTGCTCAAGAGGTATAACTAACTGTTACAAAAAAACAATGGTTATTCAGAGGCAACTTTAAACTGAACTTTCTGAAGTAACTAGTTATAAATTTGAAGGAATGCTGATTCCTTACTACCTATGAGTGAGACTGTCTATGTTTGTCTTAGTTGAAGTGGCGTTATTGGCCAGATGATCGAACAACTGAAGCTGAGAACATTTCGTTACAGATCTATCTCAGAACCCTCTAATTATCATCTTCAGATCTTTCTGTTGATTATAAAATTCATCGATAATCTTTGCTTGTAATATCCAATGATAAAAAAATGATTTTATATAAGACAAATATAGTAATCCTTGTCATACAATAACTGCTATGCCATTTGCAGTTCCACTGAGAAGTGCATGGGTTGAAATTTATGATGAAGTTCTGAATTTTCTTATGCAGACAACTTGATAACAATAATTTCAGCCGTTCCGAGATTCCAGCTTCGTATGGGAACATGTCATCATTAGTGAAACTGTAAGTGCTCCTTGAAAATGTTCCTCTCTTTTATTCTTCCCCTATTCTCTATGACTCAGCATTATAAGTTATACATTTGAAGGACAACAATAGTAAATAATATGTACAAACATAAGCATATATTCATTGTGCACAATGTATATGAAAGAGAGAATGTTCAGGACATCTTATTATGACGGTTCGGGTAGATAGAATAAGATGTAATAGTTGAATCGTACTGTCACCTAATCAAATGGAGATTCAATGCTTCTGATAATATTGCAGTAGTCTCAGAAATTGCACGTTGCGAGGATCCATTCCTGACCTTAGCAGAGTACCGAGTCTACACTATCTGTAAGTTCAAGTTTTGAAATTGTTTCTTCTGTTCCCGTTGATTTGTGACCTTTTTACTTCATGCAACATGATTATAAGATTTTCTAAAATGTTAACACTTCTTGCTTACTGTTTGTGCAGTGATCTCAGCTGGAATCAACTGTCTGGATCTCTACCAAATAAGCTTTCCAACAATATGACTTCTATGTATGCTTTCTATTTCATGCTACAGATTTCTTCATATATCTAGCATCTTAGTTCAGCCATATTTTGTGTTAGTTCATTATCTCATGTTGTGAAGAGTTCTACATCAGCCCTTTAAGAAACATTACTAAAGAGCTAGCCTTTGGGGTTGAGTTAGGCCCTACATCCATAACACAAGTTAAACATAATTTTTATCATGATTGCACATTTCTCTGTGTTTTTCCTGTCATTTTCCCTAATCTAATGTGTTGTTGTACATTCTCATGCAGTATTCTGTCACACAATCGTCTTGACGGATCTATTCCGGAGAGTTTTTCATCTCTTCCTTTGTTGCAGAAACTGTGAGGATCTTCACTGTGTCTTGTAATACATTCTCTTTAGTACTGTTTCTTTAACATTTCAAAGCTCAATTTCGTATATAACAAATTGATTTGACGGACTTGTCACAGGACAATGGATAACAACCTTTTGAATGGTTCCTTTTCTACCGACATTTGGCAAAACAAGTTTACTTCAACGTCGTCGCTGTTGATGTAAGACCTGAAGCTAAATTGTAACATCAAATATCTGATATGAAATGTACTATCATTTACACAGAAGTCTGGGAGTCTTTTTAACCCTTCTATCTTCTTTGCAAAACTAGTGATCTTCGGAATAATTCACTTTCGGACATTTCCGGTACTCTTGAACCTCCTCTGAATGTCACTCTAAGGTAAGGTTTTTCTTTCCATATTCAACGACAAAACCTAAGAGAAGCCATTGAATTACTAATTTTATGATCTGACTATCACTTCATATCCACATTTTCAATAATAAAAGACATTATTTTCAGGTTGCAGGGCAATCCTGTCTGCAGAAATGAGAATGTAAGAAACATCGTCAAGTTCTGCGGCTCTGAAGCCGGAGCAGAACATAAGACGAATAACTCAGTGATTGTAACTGGTGCTTGTCCTATTGTTGCATGCCCAAAGGATAACTATTATGAATATGTTCCAAACTCACCTGTTCCCTGCACTTGTGCCTCACCTCTCATAGTTGGCTGGCGGCTGAAAAGTCCAAGTTTTTCTTACTTTGATCCATATGTGCATCAATTTGAGCAGTATATGACTAGAGATCTTCATTTGGACCTTTACCAAATGTTGATTGAGTCAAATTCTTGGGAAGAAGGACCTCGTCTACGAATGCAATTGAAGCTTTTCCCAGTAGTTGGGGTCAGTACATTTAATAAAAGTGAGGTCATTCGTATCAGCGACATTCTGCAATATTGGGAAATATCTGTAGTTGACCTTTTTGGACCTTATGAGCTCCTTAGTTTCACTCTGGAGGGACCTTATTCCTACTGTAAGTTCTCAGCGCTTCATTGTGCTTCATGGTTGATCTTTGTTATCATGATTAGTATCTTCCTTCCTCAGAATTTTGGTTTATCATATGATGCATGTTTTTCTGCAGTGAATCCTGATATTCAAGCTAAACATAAAAACAAAGGTGCTATCATAGCTATCGTTGTATCAGGTGTTTTTGCTGCATTTGTTTCAGCAATTTTAACTGTGTTAATAAAAAAACGACATGCCAAATACCAAAGTCTCCTATCAAGGAAACGGCTATGTAAGTTATCTCATTTTGGTTATAAGCTACCTTTACTTCATAAGAATATGTTTCTTTCAATTCTTCCCGCAAAATTGACTAGCATAAAATGTTTAATTTCATAATGCCAGCCGCAAAGCTCTCTATAAAATTGGATGGCCTTAGAAGCTTCACTTTCAGAGAAATGACCTTGGCCACTAACAACTTTGATCACTCAAATCAAGTTGGTGAAGGAGGATATGGGGCTGTCTTTAAGGGAATTTTAGCTGACAAAACAGTTGTTGCTATCAAACGAGCAAAAGAAGGATCAGTACAAGGGCAAAAAGAATTTTTGACTGAGATATCTTTGTTATCAAGGGTACATCACCGGAATCTAGTTTCATTGCTAGGGTATTGTGATGAAGAAGGAGAACAGGTATGATAAACCTCAAAACTTCAAAATTCCAAATCTTTTTGAATCCACTCATTAACATGGAATTCATCATGTTGATCCTTTCCTCGGCTATATGAGTAGTTCAGGCTCACATTGTATGCTATAGCTTCTTTTTTTGCTCCGTAGCAATCTCTTGTCATTCGTTCTGACATCTCTTTGGTATATCATCTATGTGAAGCAATTAGTGTGTTTCCTGTTTATGTATTTGCAGATGTTGGTTTATGAATTCATGTGCAATGGAACTTTGCGAAACTGGCTTTCTGGTAAAGAAACTGTTCCCTGGTTTATTCTGATCCATCATCTTCCTCTGCTTTATTTTTGGTTAGGGAAGCTATTGAGCCAGGAGAGGAATTTGATATTTATCATTATTCTGATAATTGTGTTGTGTAAGCTGGCTTGCTTGCGCTTTGACTAATCTATTAAATACGTGCTACCTCCCACTAGCACAAATATCAGATAACTCCATCCTTCAAGGTTTAGGAAGATGGATCACCTCTGTTGGCGTTCCAACTTTAATTACCAAGTTTATTACTCCAAATCTACCACCACTAGGCCACCTTTCTATGTTCCTTAAGCAAATAGTAGCAGTATCTTTGAACTGGTACAGTAGACTGGTAATATATGCTCTTAAACATTGTTTTTTAAGTCTATAGATGGAGATCAGATGTCAAGAAGCAAACTTTGATCTAATAACTGTATGTCTATATGGATATCACCTAATCTAGATTATCTTGTTGTAGTTACTGCTCCGTTACTATCTGCTGTTTTTGTTACTATGTGTTGTTTCTTGTACTTCTGTTACTTCTTTTTCTGGACTGCTTTGGACTATTTTTCCCTTGAGCCGAGGATCTATCAGAAACAGCCTCTCTACCTCTAAGGTAGGGGCAAGGTGTACACTCTACCCTCCCCAGACACCACTTTGTGGGACTACACTAGGTATGTTTTTGTAGTTGTAACACTTGATATCATTTTTTGACAGCTAATTGTAAAGGAACCTTGTCGTTTGCTACAAGATTGGAGATTGTACTAGGTGCAGCAAAGGGCATTCTTTACCTCCATACAGAAGCTCATCCACCAATATTCCATAGGGACATCAAAGCCAGCAATATTCTTCTTGACTCAAAAATGGCAGCTAAAGTTGCTGATTTCGGATTATCTAGGCTTGCACCTGTTCAGGATGATGAAGGTGTACTACCTAACCATGTTTCAACTATTGTGAAGGGAACACCTGTAAGTCCTTCACTACATCATTATGTTCTATTTGACCTCACTCGTATCATTTAAATTTGATGCATTGAGACTCTACTTGTATATGCAGGGTTATCTAGATCCCGAATACTTCTTGACCCGTAAATTGACAGATAAAAGTGATGTTTATAGCCTTGGGGTTGTGTTTCTAGAAATCTTAACCGGAATGCGTCCCATCTCACATGGAAAAAACATTGTCCGCGAGGTATTACTCTCATTGTTAACTTCCCGATTTCCATGTCTTATCGTGTGCATATGTTTGATAGATGATTTATCCGCACACAAAGTGAAATACTGCTGACTGATGCAAGGGTAGGAATAGAGGCAGATTCATGAATTAAACTTGTAATGCTCTTAGTTCTTACCATTGAACACACTACATGTCGCACAAAATGACGCTTTTAGAATTTATATTTTATGGATACATTTTAGTGATTTTACATATGTATGTTATTTTTATGGTGCATCCTCCTCTGGGCTGAGAAGGGCTAGGGGAAATGTGAACATAATTTTTACGCAATCTTTCCTTGCATTTCTGCTATGAAGCTTCACACCTCGAATCTAGCTCCACCGTGTTTAATAGTCCCTTGTACCATCAATGGCAGGTAAATTTGGCTCATGGCTCTGAGAAGATGTTCTCAGTTATGGACAGTACAATGGGATCTTATCCTTCTGAATGTGTGGAAAAGTTTGTAGCTTTGGCCCTCAAGTGTTGCGAAGACAAACCAGAAGACAGACCTTCAATGTTGGATGTGGTCAGGGAGCTGGAAACTATTCAGTCTATCCTCAATCTGATGCCAGATATTGACACTGATTCAGTAGATTCTAAAGCAAAATTTAACGAACCAAAGACATCGTCTTCATTTTCTGATTGCACTAGCAAGGACGCGTTTTTATCGTCCTCCAATGTATCGGGAGCTTACAGTATCAGTGGTGTCAGTCTTACTATGCCTCGCTAACAGAATAGACAATAGTTGCTCATGTTTTGTACTAGAAAAAATAGCATGTAGAATAGAGAGTTGTACCATTTAGCTTCTGTTTTATATATGTATATTTCAAGGATTTGTTAACAAAAACCTCTTTATCATAGCCTTCTGAGTTCTGACAGTATGTGTATGCTATCAAAATCCAAAACTTTGCTACAAAATGGACTCTGAGATAGGTACTGCTATTTGTTTGCAAGGAGTTGCACCAACCAATTCCTCAAAACAACTGACAACAAACAGACAATGGCAGAGCTAAAGGGGCGGAAGGGGGTTCATCGCCAGAAAATCACACTGTATATATAAAAGGTCGATCTTTTTATCTATATAAATGATGAACCCTCTTGTAATCCAACATCATTACCAGAAATAGAAATATTATCTAAGCTATGGCTACAATGAGAGTCGTACAACAAAACAGGCAAAACTCGTAGTTTTGAAGTAATGTTAGCTTTAGATCACATAACATGTCATCGTAAACCACACAAAGGAACAGAAAACAAATCCTCAAATCAATATGAGGAAACTCATGTTTTGTTCTATGGAACCAAAGTTAGACATGGTTGACACACTCCAAGCTCCTACAAGAAGTCAGAAGACTATTTCTTGGACTAAAAAGACAGCAAAGTTCATTTTTATTTATAGATCATAGTAAGAGAGCAGCGGGTAAAATGGCTCTACCGGGAGGGAGGGAGGGAGCCGGTTTTGGATTGGTGTGTATTTGAAACAAATATTGATAATCACTTTGAAGCAGCATCAGCAGTATGCATACTGTCATTCTGGTCCAGCAACCTCTCTTTCTCTCCAACTAGTGTGTCTTCAACACGAACAACCTTTCCTTCATCTGGTTTATCTGCTTTCTGTGATCCTGTGAACTTTGCTAACATGACGAATGTCATTCCCCCAAGAATGTTATTTGCGCATCTCAAAGCAATAACCGAGGTCTTAAATACCAAAGGAGGAAGACCTTTAGCTAGCACAAACTCAACACCGTTAAGTGTTTGATATCTTAAATTACTACTGAGACCCATGTGTATTGCCCAAGTTGCTGCATTCAAAAGTGTAGGAGGTGGCTTGTTTGGTGTTTCGAAATTCGGATCCATCTTCTTCCTCAACTTGATTAAACCATTAGATAATGCAGTCCCAACAAGCCCTGCTGCAAATCCAACTGCAGCAAACTGAGTTCCTTTGTACACAAATGTACCAAGCCTACTCAATAAACCGTAAGAACCAGACTGAAACATGTGGCTCGGTGGACAACTGGCGAACATCAAAGGGAGAGTTTGGATCGAAGCAGATGCCGTTGGTGCCAACAGATACATCAACACAAAATTCATAATTGAACCAACAACAAGTGTCGAAAACACAAAATCTAATTCATTAAGCCCAAAATTAGGCCTTGATGCCATATCTCCAAGAACATTAGCACTAACACCAACCAATTCCTCCATAAGAACCTTAAAAGGAAACTGTGGATCTGCAGCCACCCTTGATCTCCAGCCATTAACAAAAGCACCAATTGGTCCAATACTATCCCAAGAAGACTTTGAATCATCTGAATCTCCACCTTTACTCCAATCACCACTACCCCCACCCCCACCACCCCCACTACCCCTTCCAATCCCAATACTTCCTCCATCACCTCCACCAACACAAGGAACTTGATACCTCAGGTGATCCACTTGTTTAGACACAATATACCCAGTTTTCAAAGGGTTAAAACAAACCCTATTATCACAAAATCTGGCTGAAACACCAGAAAGATCACGACTTTGATTATGATTCTGATAGTAACCCGTAAGAGGAGAACAACGAAGCTGAGACATCGCCACCATTTTCTACCAACCAACCTAATAAAATGAGAAAATAGAAAGTAATGGCTATATTATTCATCCCATCAACAAACAAAGATTCAGATTCACTAAAAGATCAAGAAAGACTCTTTCTTTGACACAAATAATATATATAAATACATACACACACAACAAAAAAGATGCAACAGAGTTAACAATAAATCAAGAAAAGGAAAAGGGGTTACCTTTTATGAAGAGATGTGTTCAGGGGCTGCACATCAAGTGATCTGAGCAGAGCAAAAAAAGATGGCTGCAGCGGCTAAAGTGACTAAAATGGGGATCTGCATGAAAGTGGGAATCTTTATAACCTAAATAAAAATACAGGCGGCAGGGCCGAAGTTAAAGAAAAACAATAGGGGAATATGACAAATGGACGGTCTCTAAAATAAGCATCTCTTTCAAACTTGCACGTAGCAGCAAAACAAAGAAGAAACAAACCAACCCTCGTTGTGGTGTTGCGGTGGGATTGACTCAACCTTAATTCAATGTTTTGGGTTTGAGAAGCTACTCTATAGTGCGTGATTTAGATTTAGTCGGGACTTTAATGTGGATTTCGGACATTGGATGGGAAACTATTAAAAAAATAAAATAAGGAATAAACCTCGTACCCTTGTCAGATTAGCTGATACCAATTAGTCATGATTCAAAAGTCGAGGTCATGATGACACACATCCCGAGTATCCCAAAATGATGTGTAAGCTGAAAGAATCACACATACGAGACTCCCGAAGGAAAATCAGGTCACATACGATAGAAAAACAACAAGGAATATTCCAAAACCTGGTAGCATAAATATAAAGAACATCTATTACATTTCTAGAATCTGAACTACATCTCAAGTCTTCAAAAAGTAAGTTAAAGACTTTAAATGATAGATGGAGACTAATGGCGATACGAAAAGCAAGGCTCATACTGACTAGGATCTGTCAAAGGGATGACAAAAGTAGGGTTCGGGAGTCAAATAATTTAATTTTAATTGTAAATTTAGAAATTATGTTAAAATTTTAAAAATATATTTTTTAAAAATTATTTTAGATCAAAGAAAATGTCACGTAAATTGAAACGAATAAACCTTTGATTTATGGTAGGTATTGGTATGACTCATTGTGCCTAAAATGAGTAATATTTTATGATGGGAAATGGCAAAAATGGTTGTTGGTTTGACCTTTTCAGTCATCAATCAGCACCTACTACAATATTGCTCAAGGTTGGTGGCTTTGAGCTAATTATGAGGCGGATTTAGAAAATAATTCAATGAGTTTAATTATTATTTTTAAAATTATTATTGAATATTTTATACAGTGATAAAAATATTTATTTATTTTAGTTTATATTTTAAAATGTTTATTTTTCTCTTTAGATTGTATATTGATTGTAGATTATTTAATTTTCTTTTAGTTTAGTATTTATGAAAAAAAAAACATATATTTTTTTAGTTATTTATAAATGGTGACGTACTTTTCTATTTGAATCAATGTAAAAAATTGTCATTCATGCTCTTTTTGATTTTCTCTCTTGTTTGGTCGATAAGTATTATACGTCATTTTAAACTTAATAAAGATATACTTTTCTGTTTTTCTTTTACAATTCACTTTTTCAGAATTTGACATATATATATTGAACTGATTTTGTAATTTTATGTCAAATATTTAAAAATATTTTTATTTTTATACGTAAAATATCTTAAAATGATACAACGAGATCATATTAATGTATGGTCATTTTCTCCCGTTTAGATTCTTAAAAGTATAGAAATGTCATAAAAAGTCATTTTCTTAGAATTGCGTATAATTAAATATCTTCGCATAAAATGAAACGAAAAAAATAAATAAAATTACCTCAACCTCTTCTCAATTAAAAACAAACAAACAAAACTGAAAGCAACATGTATTTTATTTTGTTTTTTCAACAAGCAATATGTATATAACCAGCACACGCATTTGGTGCTTGGCTACTACTCCCTCCGTCCCTATTTACTTGTCCATATTTCCTTTTTTGGTTGTCCCTATTTAGTTGTCCATTTTGACAAATCAAGAAAGGACAACAAATTTTTTCCTATTATACCCTTATTTACACTTCTTGAAAATTGTAAAAGTGTATGTTGTTTCCCTCCAATTTATTTCACTTGAATTCAAATAAGTGGTTGTAATTTTGAAGTGAAAAGTTGTCATAAGGGTAAAATTGTAACTTCACTGTGCTAATCATTGTTGCCTTAATCTGTGTGCCATTTCTAAAGTGGACAACTAAAAAGGGACGGAGGGAGTAGCTATCTGTTAACAACTCATTTGGTCAGAGAATAAGTTATTCCGAGATTATTTATTTTGGGATTGTCCAATTTCAAAATAAGTTATTTGATGATTTTAACTCAATTAATCATGAATAACTCATTCTAAAAATAATTTCGGAATTAGTTATTATCCCTCGTACCAAACTAGCCGTGAAAGTCAAAGTTGAGTTGTTGTTTTTTTGTTGATTTTTCACTGAAATCAAACCCAAACTGCTAATGTAGAATGATGATACATGAACCCACAACATCAACAGCACAATAGATTTGTCTAAGCCACCAAAGCTATTCTATTTGGGATATTTTCTCTAAATGGTAGAATATTTTTAAAAAGTACCTAAAATATTCCCCATATAAGCAGTTACAAAGAAAATATACAAAAATCTAATAAAAATAATATGCAAATAACAGGGGTTCAAAAAATAAAATATAATGTGTAAAATTTGACAGTACAACCTCAAAATGAAAATTTTTGAGCTTCCTAAATCACTAAACCAACATCTAATTTTATGTACAGAGAATTCTCTCTCTCTCTATACTATACTATACTATACTATTATAATATAAGTGGGAAGCTTCCAAGTTAAAAGTTGAATTACGAAAATGTCCCTATAAAGTCATAATATTATGGACAAAAATGTAAATACACATTAATTAATTATAATAAATACAATCATTTTCTTTAAATACTATTATTATATATTTATGGACAAAAATATATATATACACATTAATTATAATATATACTTCACCTCAAGTCCGTCAATAATTTCTTAATATTATTGTACACAAATGTAAATTTACTATACAAGTGATTCATTAAAGTTACTGCACATTCTTGGTATGGATACAAAAGGACAATCACATTTATATTTAATAACTCTTCCATTTCCCCATAATGCATGAAGATAATTAACCACAGAAGCTAAATAAATTAATATTCCTCCATTATTCACACATCCTATATCACATAGTTGTGATTGAGGTGGATTCTTTTTATCTAGCGATTGAAAGAAAGGTAAATTTAATTACAATGTTCTTTTTTAACCCTCCTAAATCAGTTGAATTTCACTGCTTTAAAAAAAACCCTGATATATTGTTATCATTATACTTGAATTTATGCATATTATGTGATTTTGTTATATATATGCATACAATAGTTTAGTACTACAACATTTACTCATGTTAAGTGTGATTAGCAGATGAAAAAGTACAAATGAAACATGAAGAGATATTGTTATCATCAAGGCTCATTATTAACTAGTAAACTTCACCGTGCTTTGCGCGGTCATAAAATACGTTATTAATATACACTTTAATTTATTTCGAATATATTAAAAAAAAATAGTCAAGATTATTGCTTCCACAAACTAAAGTCACCTTTTATTTTTCTTCTAAAAGACTATCTGAAACATAAAAAAAAATTGTAATTTCAAAATTGAACAAAAACTTCACGTGCATTTTCATATTAAATAAAAAAGTAAAATAAACAAAAATAACTATAAGGACACAACAATAAAAGGCCTAAATCAAAATTTGCTCAATAGTTCCATCACCACGATGTATTTGCATAAAGCTATAGCCGATTTTATTCGACACCTATGAGGTTGATCCTTTTTCTCATAGTCTTGGCTATAATGCCCGCTGTTGCAAATGTCAAATAGTAATGGGTGAGACGCTGTGGAAATTTAAGCTTAGGAGAACTATAAGTTAATTTAAACGTTTTATTTTAGTGGGGAATATCAATAGATTATAAGTACTGATGATCTAATTAAATAATCAAAAAGACAATAATAATAATATTATTACTCGTTGTGTCTATTTTACTCGTTCATTATACTAAAAATAATTGTCCAATAATAGTACTTGTCCAGTTTGAAAAACTAAAAGACAATTTATACTTTGTCCGAAAAATGAGAAAAAAAATAGATGGTGTTCTAGGCGCTCTCTCTCTCTCTCTCTCTCTATATATATATATATATATATATATATATCCAAAATTGATTGCAAAATCAATTGTATTTCATGAAATTTTATAACACATATCTGTAAAAAGTAAAATATCATGCTCAAATAAATTTGTGACATACCGTATCAAAATATCTTCACTTGGAGGCACCGAAGTCGAAAGCTATTAAAGTTTATGTATGCCCATTCTGATTTCTCAAGAAAATTGAATTGTAGTCATATTTGGCTCAAACAAATGAGAAGAAAATATACTAAAAATAATAGCAAGTCATCATCAAAATATGTAAAAAGAAAATTAAAATGAATTGTTACTTACATTTCTTGACTTTTTCTGCTTGCTTAGAGGTGTGTCACAAACATTTTTATCAACATTGTTTGTGATAAAAAAGGTGGTCTAAAATATCACCCCAATACTTGTGCAAATTTCCTGAACATCAAACTGGAGGAATCTGTATATTCTCTAACACTTTTTAGTATTTACACAAAAACTCTAAAGTTGGGGAAATTGAAAAGCCAAAGGTCTGATTATTAATTAGCATTATTTGGTAGTGTAGTACGTGGGATGAAGCAATTATTTGGGCTTTTTTAGAAACTGCTATTACGTGGGCTTTATTAGAAGTTGCTATTAGGTGGACTTACTGTTAGCATTAATGTTAGTTATTGGCATTACAGTTAGTTATCATATTATGTTTTGTTAGGCTTTTAAAATCTATTTAATTAATAAATTATGAATTAAAAATGCAAAAAAAAATAATAAGAATGCTGGCCATAGAGAGGTGTCACATCACCTTCTCTATATTCAACTTTATATATATATTGATTTCAAGAAATTTTGAAACGACATGGAGATGATTAAAAATAATGAGATATTATCACCAGATGATGTTGAAGCAGCAAACAAGGAGCGGTCCAAACTTCTTTCATGCCAATTATATCAACTTTAAGGTTACCTTTTGCGATAGAGAATATCTTACTAAAATAAGAAATTTTTGCAATATAAGCTTTGTTAGTCTTTATCTATTTGATTTAAGTGGTTTTATTCTACTCTAATATTACTTTTTTCTTTAGATTTTTGAAGTCCTTATGATCTTTATATTATAAATAAATTATGAAGCACATTTTATCTAAATGACATGGTTATCGTATATTTTGTAAAGGCATGTGTTCGATCCTTCAACTTCTATGGTTTGTGTGACTTGAAAGTATGACTTTACATTAATAATCAAAATCATCTGGATCAAGATTTTGTGATTTCCTCTAAACTATCTTTAGCAAGTTTTTTTTTTTCTTCTCAAAAATTGAGGGTGGGGAGGGGGAAGTGGGGGAGAGGATTACAATGTCTGGACTCGAATCCTCTCCAACAAGCTTAGGTGGAAGTTCAGATAACCAACCAACTAAGCTACTAAAATTTTCCTTAGCAAGTTTAGTTCACTGCTTTAAACATAAGATATTTTGTATGTAATATTTATTTTTGTATACTCAAACATACTTCTAAATAATATAAACACATCCTTTTATTTTAAAAATTACTTATTACAATAGAGTATGAGAATACCTAATTGGTTGTTTCATATTTTATCTATCTACCTATATGCATGTATATTGTTAGAAGTAGAAAATAACAAAGTAACAAGTTGAATTTCTTAAGTTTTTGATAGATATTAATACCTTTAAAAGGGCTATGTTTTACTCAACATACACTATTCCCTTGGCATTAAGACTTTTATATAAACCCTACCGTGTAGAAATTAATAGAAGGCCTAAAATGCCCCTTAACTATTTGAATTGGTATAAAACTATCCTCCATCCACCTTAGGGCTCTCAAATACCCATGACGTTAACCTTTTGTCTCAAAAATACCCTTATATGTAACGGATCATACTCATTAGGTGGATGGAGGACAATATTGTACTAAATCATATAGTTTAAGAGCATTTTAGGCCATTTTTCGTTAAAAATAATTTGAAATTACTTAATATATAAGCTTACATGATTGACTTGATTTTGAATTTCATAGTAAATTAAAAATAAAAAAAAGGTTAGTTATGACAAACAAGAGAGAAAAAAGGAGGAAAATAACGATTCATTCATATAGAAATAATTAGTTCAATAAAAGATGATTTAATTAAGCAAATATGTACGAATATTACATTTTTCTTTTGTGTGTACCCAAAATTCAAAATAAAAGAATAAAAATAATAATTTCTCTTATCCCCACCTTCATCCCATTATAACAATAATACAAATTAAAAGAATATAAACATGTGAGTTCATTTCAAGTTTGAGTCCCGGATATCCTAATTAAGAATAAGAGATTAAAAAATGTATAAAATAGAAAATGAACAAGACGTTTGGATAATTGATAGAAAATTTTATTTAATGGAAAAAATAATTTTTTAGATGGACAATCAATCGGGGTGAATATGAATTTTAGTTGGATCTCCATTTATGAGTTGAGTTACGTTATAATAAATTGGGGGTTGATTTAAAATAAGCCAATATGAAGATCTCATGACATTAATTATTTTTTAAATATTATTTTCAAGTGTATCGGGTCAAAATATGAATCATACGTTGTTTTATGGAGAAAATCCTATTGGGGGCATCACCCCCAAAAATAAGCCCTACAATACTCGATCCAAATATAGCTGAAACTCCAATACAGACACCAAACACCATATCGAAAACAAAAAAAATGCTTATGATTTGCTAAGGGGGACTGGAAAATGGGATCACTCAACTCATTCTTTAACATTTAGAGCTAATGACTGATAACTTAAGGATTATACTCGAAAAAATACTTATAGGCTTACAAACCACTAACACAATTATGAGACAGTAATAAAATATTTCATACAACAATTAATAAAACACAAATAAATCCAATAGAAGAAGTTGATAACAACTGGCATGACCAAAAATTAATCCAAAGATCCAACTATAACCCACAAGATGTATTCTTTCTGTATATATAATATATATTCCCTTTCCTTCTGTTTCTTCTGCTGGAAAAATAAATAAAATCCACAAGCCAACCGCGCAAGGGACCTCTTTCTCTATTCATATCTCGAGTTTAGGTAGCTACGCGGATATGAGATCAAGAAATGGAATGTCTGAACTTCTCAACGACCAGTCTTGGGACGTTTCAATCCACCGCTATTGAAAGGAGAGACACTGCCACTTGGTCCGGGACTCTCTTCTCTGAGATTTGAATTTAGCATGGCAAGTTCATGCAATTGTTGTCTCTTTATATAATCCTGTGACTCGTCCTGTAAATTGTAGTATTGTACAAAGTATGAGGCAGTAAAAATATAAACTGGTTTATATTGAAATGTGCCTAATTGAATGTGAACGAAATAGATAAGACCAGACTAGAAGCGGCCACATGATCTTTCAACATGTAGAAAACATAGAGACGAAGCTTACGTTAAAAATACTTTTTCTATCAATTACTTTTGTGTACTATACGATAACTTGTTGTCGTGCCAGATGGAGGAATATTTTGATAGTTGTATCCTTTTTGTGAGGAACGGGATGATATCAAAGATATAAAAAGAATCATGGCAACTCAATTAGTAGCATAACTCCTGAATGTGCTAAGCGATGAATTAAATCAGGATACATACCACTGGCTTGAGCAACTCCTCTATTATTTCTTGTGCCCGTCTCAATCTGATATCCACAATATTGGCTGGTAATTCCGCCTCAATTAAAATGTGGAGTGGTTCATTCAGGTGCTCATATCCTGGTATTCCACGCAGGTTCTCCTCCTTGAGATTATCAAACATAAAAATACATTAGAACTCCAGAGATCAGCTCGCATAAATGCCTATTAAGTTCATCTTCAAAAATAAATATCTGATTTACAGGAAGTCGAAGGAGCAAGTTGATATTGGCAGAGCTATAACTTTACAGTCTACTGCAGAGGCATGAGTCTAAGTTGGTACTAATTGATCTGTATAGAGAAAACTATTCCTATGGAATTTTGGTCCATCTCAATCAAGTCAACGAAGTAGGTACTTTGCCTCCCTTCGATAATCAAATAGAATGGTGAACTACATCATACCTACCCCTAATGACCTACTGACCTAGGCTACAAGTTCAATATAATCCTTCTTATATGAAGATACTGGGAGAAGCAAGGCCAGAAAACTGTATAGATATTAATAAAAAAAGGAAGATGAACGTAGTTTGTGGAAGTTCTGCAGGTCAAGCATTAACTTAAATCGCCGTATCTGATTGAGATGATGAAAACACATGAGATGTTTTTGTTCTGAACTGCTTATGAAAGAAAGCTGTACTCAATAAAAGCATCTTGGAGACTTGGCAACTCGTATGTCTGATAATTACATATGCAGCTAGAGCTAATCAATCAGACAATTCAACAGAACTGAGATAGAATAGAATACTAGCATTACCTGATCGGGGTCCTTTATTGACCCTCTTCCTCTAATATACACACGACATCCTGTAGTAGCTTCCACCTGTTTCAAGGAATTACCCCTAGGACCGAGAAGTCGCCCAACAAAATTGAACTGAAATCCACAGAGAAGTTAGTTCAGCAAGAGTTCATTGTCCCCAAAATAAACTATAAAGCACTGATAACCGGTGTGTGAATACAATAAATAAACCCTTACATTTGGGTAAGTTTCTAATGGAATTTCTAAGCGCAATATCCTTTTCACAGTGTATGAACTAGGACTTGCTGGTGCCCCGTGCCAGTCCATTGACATTCCAGGAGCTCCACTTAATCTCTGCCACAAATAAATAAACATAATAAGTGGGAGGAAAACTAAAGAAACCAATTAACACACGACACAAAGTGCTTGACACTCAAAGAGGCAAAAAGACAAAAAAATATATAGATTAGAAATCAATTATCAAATGCATCACCAGTATGGACAAACTAAAGATGCACTCAGTTATAAAGCTTAACTAGTGACAGATTGAATTACATTGTATCTCACATGCTAATTGCCAAAACGATTTGCTCACTTTATATAGCAACTCAAACAGTTCTACAATCTTAAGTATCTACTTCACTCTGTCACCAATGAATTTCACGTTCTGATCTGCGGGCCACTATGCCTAAATAAATGATAAAAACCAAATTTTTAGTGGGCCAATTCTGTAGTGCAAGGGTCCATCCATATTCTTTTAGGTTGTCAACATTCTAACATTTTAATCTGAACATTGACATCTAGATGGAGAAACTGATAACAGAACCGCCACTGAAAGAACATAACTGTTCCAAAGCTGTACAGGAAAAAGCAAAATTAGACATCCATGTCAGCCATGTTACCTAGCATTGGCCAAATTGTATGTCCATAGTCAATCGTATTCACATCCTTGTGGATTCAGTATTACATGGAATGCAAGTCAAAAACTTCAGAATCCCTTACATTCTTGTTTCTAGATCAAACTATAACCATCTTCTGATGATATTGAATAAAAGTTGACATAGGAAGTAATCACAAGAACCAAGAGAAGTCCCAAACTTGAACAAGACATCATCTCAGCAGAATATCCTCTCCTTTACAAATTTAAATGACACAGCTAGTTCGAACAATCATCATCTCAACATCTAAACCTTTACTATCCAATTTTTGCAGGCAAAGACTGGGCAAACTAATCTTAGGTTCGGTAATTGTCAATGTTGGTTCCAGCTAACCCTGTCCAGACCTTCATTATGGACTCTAGGACAGTAACATGCAATTGAAAAGGAGGAATTCCAGGATCCATTATTTTGTACAAAGCAAAGAACCAGTTTCTGAACTTGGTACAGGGTATGGAGCTGTCCTCCTGTCGTGCTGCAAGTAGAGCAATTATGACCACCATTATGCAATAAAGATACTAATGATCTTTGTTTTGTTCAACCAGTTGTTGATCTTACTAACTTATGCACTTTCTTGTGTACATACAACGGTTTACCTATTAGGTTTGTTGAAATCCTTGTGAACCTTCATTAGTGACCTCTAAATATCTAAGATTTTCATCATGACACAGAACTCAGATAAACCCAAACCAATCCAAATAGCAAATACCAACAAAGAAAACAAGAAAAGTTGATTATTAAAAGTAATAACATGCATGTCTGTGCACATAATGTAACATCCCAAGAGGCTAACAGAAACTAGAAATTGAAATATTTTCATCTAGGATATTTTCCAAGTTCATTACAAAGTCAGTGTACTTCAATGATTCATAAAATTCAGCGAAGACATTATTAAAAGTGCATAAATGTGAAAGAATCAAGTTCATCAGTAAATACAAATTCTAAATCAAGGCTATTTGTCATATATTCATCACTTTCATACAATAGAAGTAACTCTGCTTGGTGATTTGAGTATTAGCTACACATGTAACGTTTTAGCCATTTTGGTCCAAAGTAATTTCCATTGTGCACAATACATTCACTTGTTCTCTATCAAATTCTCACAGCAATTCCCACCAATAGTATGCATAAAAGTTAAATATATCCTGTATTATATCAAGCAGCATTATGCATTTCAGGAACCATTTAGAGCTCACTAGGCATTAGGCCACTAGCTGCTTCACTTGATATTATTAAGTCAGTGACAAGATCCTTCTCATCCGACATGCAGTGCTTTGGTTAATCATTTACAGTCAGACAACAAGTTGGGTGGCTGCAGAGTTTACAAC
The DNA here is from genome assembly GCF_000226075.1 of Solanum tuberosum. Taxonomy (NCBI): domain Eukaryota; kingdom Viridiplantae; phylum Streptophyta; class Magnoliopsida; order Solanales; family Solanaceae; genus Solanum; species Solanum tuberosum. Next base: position 313,934 of record NW_006239315.1, on the reverse strand, counting down.
AACAACAAAATACCCAATGTAATTCCCACAAGTGGGGTTTGGGGAGGGTGGTGTTACGTAGACCTTACCCCGTGAAGGTAGAGACGTTTTTTCTAATCGACCCTCAGCTTAGGTAAAGGTGGCTACAGAGTTTTAATAATAAAACGCCTCTAGGATGATAAAAATCAGTAATGGTAATCTAGACCATCTTTATTGCAAGGCAATATATATTGTGCAATAAGAATCTAAAAGAAATGTGGAGATTTGAGGTTCAAATCCCTAGCTAACACCAGGGGCGGAGCTACGTGGTGGTCAGGGGTTCAACCGAACCCCCTTTGCGAAAAAATTACATTGTATATACAAGGTTAAATCTTCATTTTAGGTATAGATATTATAAAATGAACCCCCTCAACATAGACTTGAAGCTTGGTTCAGCGGTCAAGGGGTTCAAATGTTGCAAGAGGTGTCTAGTTTACCCACGTGCCACAACCATCTTACAATGGATACAAATTCTTGTGAATCGTGAATTATTATAAAGAATAAGAGAGATGATAATAAAATAGCTATTAAATTCCCATTTTCTAAATTACATTCCCAGCATTGATAAAAGTAACTCCCTCACTTATTTTTGTCTTCTTTGCTTTATGCTTAACTATGGTAAAGTTTTAATTTATTTGAACATATCAAATTTGATTGTCGTAATATATTTGAACTGGTAATATTTTTATCCACACAATGTTCCCCATAACAATAAAGTTTTGTAAAATGAATTATGAGTCATAATTAAATTTAATTCTTTCTTATTATATAACCTACTAATATTACCCTAAAATTGTAAAAAAAATTTATTAACTTCCTATTTGTTTAACTAATCAACTTTAAATACACGATATCCTCGATTCAACAAAGCATTTTGGACATCGAAAACATAGATATGAACTTTTATTACTATTTAAAATACTTTTATATCATTTAGTGTTAGAACTAGGTTTTGAAAGATAGGACAAATTTGTAACAAAAATCTTCCTTTGCATTGGCATCTCCACAAATTTAACAATTTTTTTGAAGACTAAATATTTACATAATGATTGAAGATTTTCAATGAAAAAGTTTGTGCTTTCATACTAGAATTAAAATTATGAAAATTTCATTTTATGAAGAAACAAGTATATAGTCCCTCCATGTTCTTAAGTGTTTTTTGGTCTTTTAAACGTGTTTCAAAATAAGTGATTTGTTAAGAAAATTAAGAAGATATTTTTAAATGCACAAAATATTTTTAGAAAATCAAGAAGGTATTTTAAAAATGCACAAAATATTTTCAAAAACTCACTGGTGCAGAACAAAAAATTAAAGAAATGTTAAAAGAGCCATGATAGGGCGAGTAGGAGTTAAGGTAAGTCTTTTCCTTAGTCGCCCCGACCTATTATTAAACCCCCTGGATGAATATTCTGCCTCCGCCACTGGCTAACACTCAGAGTGAATCTACCTGCTCCAACCTTGGTGGCAAGTTTACTTAGTACCTGTGCTTGTAGGCTAGCAGGCTGCCAGGTGGATTAGTTGAGGTATGTGCAAGTTGACCCAAACATCACTATTATAAAAAGGAAGAGGTCTAAAGGAAATTTGTAATGACTGAAACAGTTGGGCTTGGCTCTTCTCGCTAGTCGTGTTGTGTGATCCTCCAAATGCTTCAGAGCAACCGAAGCGCTTTGGGGTAATCACCAAGCATCCTTCCCTTCTATGTAACAATGGCAGTACCTCGAAACAAATTTAACTAGCTAAACATCAAATGCCTGATGGTAGAAGAAACAAGCTAGATGTTCAAGTTCCTACCTCCATGTCTTTAATGGTATGGATGGAAAGCTAAGAAACTAAGTTCTTGAAGGATTGGAGCTTAGCACTTATCCGTTTAATAACAGCAACTTACGTCAAAGTTATACTACTGTTGGGAAAACAATAGAAACCCTGCCACCTACTATACTTTTTGCTGAATCATTAGATCTAGCTATTACAGGTGTTTCCTCTTGTATATGTGACACAGAGAGAGTAAAGGGATGGTCCTGTTAAGAGAAGGCAAGTGGACAACTTATCAGATACTATAAGATCACAATGCTAATTACCTCCTGCGCAAGTCCACTCCAGCCACCCAATCCTGTTCCGCCAACATTTGACATAAGGTTTGGTGAAGTCATAGGGCTGGGACTTCTATGCCGAAACCTATCTAGCTCACCAAAACCTTGGTTTGGCATCATTCCTGATATCCTCATGATCTCTGAAAATCGAAAAGTAGTCAAGGTTATTGATCACTAAATCAACATTGTAATTATAGCATGACACTATGACAAAACATAGTTAATTACCCGTAAGATCTCTGAAAATCAGAATCTAGCTATGGTAATCAAGCATCAAATTAAGTAGCAGTTCAACTATAATGCACAACATAGTTTAACAATAAAACTTGTAGCATGATCATCAAAAGCTTGGGAATAAACCTAAAAAAGTACCATGAGGTTAAGAGAAATAAACATCTTATATTATCTGTTTCTGGATAATAAAAGATGACAATTTTAATTAACCTCACGAATTCTGAATTATTGATAACTCAAGAGACATATCCACCAAAACTAAAACAGATCAAGGATGTTAACATGAAGAACATGCATTTAATATTTCACATTTAAACAAGTTTGGAACTTTCCAGACTGGCCAGATATTCTTTTTTTTTAATGACAAGGGAAACCCGTAGCCGCTATCCTTTGAGTGCGCCAGTGTTATCAAGGCGAAAAGCGCAAAAAAGCTCTAAGGTCCGTGGGGGCTTTAAGCGCAAAGCGCAAATATAGCGTGGGCTTTGATGAAAAAAGGCGCAAATGGAGAAAAATACAAATATATATGTTTAGTCCAAGACTAATAATTAAGAACATGAATGACAAATATATGACCAAAGAAAATGAATTTTTTTATGATAAAGTGAAATATCAATTGTTTAGTGTCACTTCTTCATAAGAGGCTCATTGGCAAGGAAAAATTTGCCTTAAAACCTTGATGACGACACTGAAGCGCACATAAAGCGAGGCGAAGCGCTCAACACGTTTTGAGCCTCGCTTCAGGGCTTAAGCGCGCTTAAAGCGTGCCTTTGATAACACTGGAGTGCGCACAAAGTAAGAACCCCGCTCCTATGCAATAGCTCGCAAACCACACCGGAGAGGTGACCTACACTAGGCAAGCCTGGTGCGATGAGCTCGACCCAGAAGGAAAGGCAAGGTGTTTCGAACTTGAGACCTGAAAGTCCCAAGCCCAAACCACTGGACCACCCCGAAAGGTCAACTGGCCAGTTATTCTTTCAAGCAAAAATCAGTGAAAAATGTCCACTCTCAAGCAGGTTATTCCCTAGATCACTGTTTGATCAACTAAATCATATTTTTCTAATTCAAATTATTAGATTTCCCAAAAGTAGTAACTAAACTGTCAAAGTTACAAATCCCCCTGGAAATTTTTTTCCCATGTCCTTGCAAATCCCTCTGAAGATAATAATAGCACAAAATTTCATGGACATCAGTTGGCCATGTTGAGTAAACATGTATAACATTTGAAAAGATGCAACTTCCTTGAGAAAAAATTAATCTTTTGCACATATCATTTCCTTCTGCCATTTGCACAATTTAGCAAATTAGAGCCTTGTTTATGAACATTAAGGTGCCAATGAACCTTCTTCACGAGGAGTAAAATGCCTCCCAAGTGCCTCATTAAATTTCTTTCGATTAGCTAACCAAATCTATTCCAACAACAGAATCATTATACATGAAGATTAATTACGTATACAGAGGATCCAAAAAGGGGGTAAAATCTAAAAATGATAAATTTCTTTTATTGGACCACATTCACAACCCAATCACAGTGACAAGTTGGGCAACAACAACAACATACCCAGTGAAATCCCACAACCAGGGTCTGAGGAGGCTAGAGTGTACGCAGACCTTACCCTACCTCAGCAAATCAAAGTACTTACGAAAAGTTGGATGAGAACAAATAAAGTGAAACAAATGGTGGTCTATGAAGGTAAGAACCAATCAAGTCAGATCTAACTAGTCATCTTTTAACCACAACAAATCAGAACCAATGCAGCAAAACCTCTGAACCCCACCTCATAGAAAATGCAGATTTACCACAACAAATCAGAACCAATGCAGCGAAACCTCTAAACCCCCACCTCATAGAAAACTGCAGATTTCCCACAAGAAATCAAAACCAATGCAGCAAAACCTTTGAACCCCACCTCATAAAAAGTGCAGATTTACCACAACAAATCAGAACCAATGCAGCAAAACCTCTAAACCCCCAACCCCACCTCATAAAAACTACAGATTTACCACAAGAATGTGCTACATATGTCAACTAGACGAAAAAAGAAGTTACCTTGATTCAAGAGTGTGCTACATATAGGAAGAACTTGCATGAAAGGACCAATCTTTTGATGCTCCGACAACAACTCAGATAAATACTGATTACTGAAAAAGAACACACATAACGATCACAAACCCACATAGCAAAATTCAAGAAAATGCAGAATTCACCAAGATTAAACAAAGAAAAGATACCTTTCAACATCTGGATTAGTTCTAATCTGAGGAGATGCAGCTCTTGAAGGTGAAAAGTTATGATTATATAAACCTGACATAGCTTTTTTTTCCTCAGAAAAGAGTCAAATGAAATGGGGTTCCCTGTATATAGCGGCACAAGACAGAAAAAAAAGAAAAAGAAAGGAGTAGACAGAAGTGTCAAAAAGTCTGTGAAAATTGGTAGAAAGGCAGCAAAATCTTCCCTTTTTCTCAGACTTGACTGCCAGAATCACTATTTGGTGGCTGCATAAATAATTAATAAATTGAAATAATTATACACTATCTACCAACAAAGTATTATATATATATATATATATATGTAAATAAAAGATAGTACCTAAATTTGAGTATATACATAAATGTGATTTGTAAAGATAAGACGGATTAGAATCGCGGTAAAGTGATAAATACTTATTTATGTATTGAATTCAAGTATTATTAACTATGGAATCACCTTTATGAGGAAATTTTTGCCTCATATATGAAAGTTTCTGATACAAGTTAAATTTAATCGAATCATGCATGCAAAACAATAATAATAACGGGTCATTTCGTACGTGAGATAAAGATGTGATATGTCAAGATTACATAAAATATGTTTAGGATAAATTTAAATCATCAACTAAACGGCAGTACAAAATTTATCCCAAACTTAATTATGAAATATCTCATATTATCACATTCAAATTGAAAATGTGTCATCCGTTCTCCTAAACGTGATAAATTAGTACAGAAATTACAATCTCAAATTTTTGATTTCAGAATAAGATATTGTTTGATTGATAAAATAACTCAATAAAAACAATAATCATATATCTGACTATGAATAGTACTCTCTGTCCCATATTAGTTGATCATTTTTCTTTTTAGACGCATATTAAGAAATCATAAATATCAATTATACTAATTCACCCCTTACAAAACTTCTTTGAAATTTTACAAACAAATGTGAACATTTTCAAAAAGAATTAATTGTACGGGTAATATAGGAAAAAATTAATTAATGTTTTCTTAATTTAGTAAGGTAAACAACTAATATGAGACAATTATTTTTTTTAAAATGGTCAACCAATTTGAGATTAAGGGAGTAATTAGCTTCAAAATTATTTTATTCTACTATTTATTTCAAAATAATAAAATTAATTATTCTACCATATAATTCCCACCACCACCAACCAAATCAGCCCTAATTGTATAGTGTATGAATTGGACTATTGTCACCTAAGAATCCGCTGTCATGTGTGGTGTGAATTAAAGAAAATCATTACCAAAATTAATTTTAAAATAAGAAATGGAGAAAAGTAGATTCAATTATTGCATATGAAAAAAGCTAAGATTTTTTTACTCCTTTATGATACGAGGTAGATAAAATCGAGGTGGGATCTGTCCCCTTTTTTGTAGGGTTAAAATAGTACTTAATTCCTTCATTTTTAATTTTACACTTTTATGGAAAAAAATGTTTATATAAATTGGCTACTGTTATATTTATATTAATTGATGTAATTTTTTTTTTTCTTAGGTTAAAAACGACAAATAAAAATGAACAAAGAAGGTAATCTCTTAATTTTCTATATTGGACAAGTAAATGAAGGAAAACTTACGTAAATATACTTAATTAAGAAAATATTTATCATTTATAGCAATAACATTTTTTTTTACTTTTAATATATTTATAATACAGTTTTAACACATATTATGGAGAACAATTTATAAAATACATATAATCCAAATTTTATTGATGGATAATACATTTATCACATATTTTAATATAATGTGTCAATTTCTTATCAAACAAGCCCAAAATATATTTTAAAACAGCTATAATACATATATATTATATACATAATTCATTTTTAATACATATTGCAGATTTATCATAGTATTGCTATAAATGGTAATAAATAAAAATTATCGCTAAAATTAGTAATTATTTATTAAAAGATATTTAATATAGGAATCAAGTAATATGTATCTTTAAATTTGCTCATCTTTTGTTTTAGTTTGTTTTAAAAAAAATTCCTTTTATGACAATATAATAATTTAAACTCTTTAAAAGTAACACATTTAAGATTATAAAATTAAACAATTTGCTTTGATACATTCTACATAATATTAATTTAAAACAAAATATAAAGATCTTATCTATTTATTTTTTTAAGTTTTATGTCAAGTTATAATACTACAAACAAATTAAAGGGAAAGAAACATGAATGATGATGCAACTAGCAAAATGTCGAAAATGTCCCCCGTTGCATAGCGTAGTTGGAGGAATGGACAGAGAGAGTGGCCGACACTTTTTCATTAGACGCTCTACATTGTATATTACAAATAATTATACATTATATTATAAATATACAAATGTTATTTTAATTATATGATTTAATATTTGGAAGTCTCTGGAATTTTACACAATTTGTCTTACTAATTAACTGTAGTGCTTTGTACGTATATATCATATTATAATAATTAGTAATAAATATATATAAAAAATATGTTGTGTACATTAATATTATTTACAAAACTTCTTAAAAAATAAAGTAAGGTTTTTTTTCTTTTGCATGTGTTATACATCCATTTACTATCTAACTTTCACCTTTTCATTGTTCATTTAAGAATTATTTTTGCGGTAGGATTTGAACTATAAAGGCAGTAGTAACATGCGTTTAACCCACACATGAAGCGTTATTGTTACCACAAAACAAAAGCCCTTGTTCTATTAGGAATATATCTAGGATTTCGGTGGGTATAGAGAGAAATTCCAGTCTCTTTTCAAGTAGAGAGTCAATGAATTGAAAATTCCACAAAAGTTAAAACAGAAACCAATAACTGCACCAGATTCAACAAAGAAGCATTTCACAAATGTCTCATTGTTATAAAGCTCATAGGCTATGGAAAACCAGCAACAGGAGAAGGAAGAACGACGATACTCTAAAGTACTTTGCACATGATCTCGAGCCTCAAAAGACCATTTTATTCCCAAACGCAGGTTTCCTTCCTGCAAGGCCACAAGACAATGTACAGTATCAGTACAAGTTTGATGCACATGAATAAATCACAACACAAAGTTGCAATCTTAACCAATGCAATGTTCAATGTTCAGAGTCAAGTGTTATGATGCCTAGAAATAGAACAGATAAATAAAGAAGAGTTTGTCTTCGATAGTTTCTTTTGTGCATTATGGATAAATTGTTTTCAGAAGCTTCCTTAGTCAAGTGATTAAAAATTGATGAACTATTCCGTTAATTACAACAATAACATACCCAGTGTATTCCCATAGAGTAAGGTCTGGAGAGGGTAGAGTGTATGCAGACCTTACCTATACCTCAGAGGTGAGGCGGAGGGGCTCCGATAGACCCTCGGCTCATGACAAAAACAGAGTAGAAAAAGACGTAATGAAAGTACAAACCACATTAGGTAGTGACAGAACAACGGATAGTAGCAGAACATTACTACAACCAAATATTATTACAATCGAACTACATGAAACAACATATATCAACAAAAATCAAAGAACAAGAAACTACAAGCATAACACTAACTACTAGTAAGGGCACCAAGCACTCCTACCTGCTAGCATGGACGCACTCTTACCTACTAACCTTGTACCCAAATTTGCATTCTCCACAGCTTTAGATCCTATCTAAGATCATGTCCACAGTAAGTCGCAATTGTGCCATGTCCTCCTCTTTCCAATACTTCTTCTGCCTACTTCTACCTCTTTTAAATCCATCCATAGCCAGCCTCTCACACCTCCGCACTAGAGCATCCGTACATCTTATCACATACCCGAACCATCTCAATCTCACTTCCTGCATCTTGTCTTCCACTGAAGTCACTCCCACCTTGTCTCGGATATCCTCATTTGTAATCCTATCTCTCCTAGTAAACCCACACATCCATCGTAACATCCTCATATCCCCCACCTTCATCTTATGAATGTGAGAGTTCTAAACTGATGAACACTCCGCCCTATAGAACAGCCTAACTACCACTTTGTAGAACAATAGAATATAGTTTGTGAGACAATTATTAAAGGGGTTCAGGCTCATATATTTCGGTGATGGGGCAAGGCAGCCAGGACTTAAAAGTCAATACACATTGACTGTCAGCTCATTGTATTTACAAAGGGCTCATCATCAGTTAAGTGGAATCACAAGTTCGAACAATAACGAAATACCTATGGATAATTATAATACCAATGAAGCTCAGTACTTGGAAGAAAATTCTGAAATTGATGAAGCAACTTGGAAAGAAATAGAGCTTGAAAAACCCCATGGTCCAGAAAATAATGGGGAAATACCTAACATGAACTAAACCACATAAACATCTCGCTCTTACGTTTTGAATAAGGTAATCTAAAGAGTGATTCAAAAATGATACTCAAATCCCCTCCAGATTCTATGTTCAACAAAATGGGAAATTTGTCAATAGCTGGCATTTGCCTGAACTGCAGGGTCTACAACCCATTCTTGAGAAATAGAAGTACAAAGTGATTTCTGTTACCTTTGTCAAAAAAAAAAGAAGAAGTACAAAGTGATAGCTTGTAAGATTATGAAAGAATATATGATAACAGTGTGATTGCACGATAAATCATAGACAATAATATGATTCAGTAAGAAGTCATATTAACTACAAGGTTTCTTCAGAAAGCCGGAGTTTACAAGGAACTGAACTTACAAGAGTTGATAAAGATACTTGCATCCAACTATTCTCATTTTGGTTAAAACTCCTTGTATGTTAACTGATTACCAACATATGAGATCCATCTCTCCAAATTTTATTGACACATTTTCAGAATGACTCACCATTTAATTGCTGAATTTTCCAGATTCCTTGGAAATCCTAAAAAAAATACTTGCATAACAAAAAACGATCAAGTTCTGATAGCTCCATATAACCCCAAAATGAATCATGGCATTGTAAGTGCCACATCCATCCCTATCATCAATATTGACCAACGAATAGATGTTAACTGAACATAACTGGATTTATCGCAATTAAAAACTGTGATATATGGTCCCATCCAGACTGTCAGTGGCCAGTAAATGGCTCCCATATCTCACCATTATGATTTAACTCCTCCAAACTTCCATTCTCCCATTTTTCAAACAAATTTTTCCAAGACTAAGATCCATAGCATACTGCAGGTGCAGAACAAGATTCATTGATTATAGTTGATAATCGATATTACTTCATAATAGTAAGCATGTTTTAGTGTTTTTTTCAATTGCTCCTCTTTTGGATCATCTGTCTATAGCTTCTTTAGCCTCACTTTGAGAAGCAATAATCAATAAGTTTATTTATGAAATTTAAAATTATCTCTTTTGAAGAAAATCCATTCTCATTCCGGTTTTCAAGCCCAAAATCTTGTTCTACACGTTCAATATGCTATGCATCTCTGTTGTTCTAGTGAATTTTGTTCGAAAAATTGGAGAACGGAGCTTGGAGAAGCTTTACACCGGTTTTAGTGGCAAGATATGGGAGTATTAGGCCATTTTCTAGCCACTGCCAGCAGGGAAGGAGGGTTTTAAAGGAGCGTATATTAAAAACTGCAATATATAGCTCTGTTATGGATTTAACGCTCGCTAGCAGGGATAGTCCAGCTGGAGCTATATATCGCAGCTTTTAACTTCGATAAATCCTGTTATATCCAGTACAGTTTCGACATCCCATTTTCGTGATTTAATTAGTTATTTGTATCATTTTAGTTCCGAACACTAGGATCATTTTAGTTCCGAACTCTAGGAGATAGCCTAGAACCTAAACTGGTTTTCAATGAATATCACTAAATATGCAACAGACTGTATCATATAGAGCTAGTGAGAAATAGGCATTTCATCCTCCAAATCCACCACCCAACAAATCTGTCTTCGTCATTCATGAGAGGCCCAGCCAAAACATTCATTGCTTAGGTTAAAACACATGGAGAGGGTGTCAACCATCTAGATTCTTTAAACCAGCTTTGGGGCATCCATTGATCATAAGAAAGAAGAAAGACAAAGAACTGTTAAGAAAACCATCATTCTAAATGGCAAGCTATAGACTTCAAGAAAAAATCATTTTTATAGTTGATATATCTAATGGATTAAGGGTTATGCAGTAATCACATGGGAATAGAAGTTATGATTTACCTACACAATGTTTCTACTAATAATGTGGAAACTATTGCTTCTCAAACTGAAGCTAAAGAAGCACCAATCTTTAAGTTGAAACTTGTAGGAGTGTCTGGGTGCATTTGTATATAAGGTTTGAGTACAACCCATGTACTTTTGTGATATAATACAAAGTTAGCAATTTCAAAAAAAAAAAAAACTTTTAAACCACAATGGAAATAAAGTGAAGCTTTAATACTACACTGTTGAAGCCCAAAATTGATTGATTAGGTACAAGCTATACTTGCTCGGATACCACCACACTAACCTTCAAATACTGTTCTTATACTCTTATCAATATTTGAAAGTCACCACCTTTTCTCAACTGAACATAATTTCTAAAGGTTTTATCGTTGAGAATAGCAATGGAAAAAATAGTTCTTCACTCTAGTAATGACCTCATCTAGTCGAGAATCTCTAGTGAGATAAAATAGAAAAGCTTTTACTCACTTTACAGACAAGTCTAATAGCCATTTTTCCACAGAACGAGTGATTAATTCATCTTCAAAATTATATGGTGCCACCTGCCTGTTAAGTATGGTTTAATTCTCCTCTAGGACCCCTGAAAACTCTGATGCTACTGAATACAAAAGTTAGCCAGAATTTCAAAATGATAATGCATCAGAATGTGAAAGTATGTCTCATCCATTGTTTATGTATTTATTTATAGATACAACCTTGTCTTATTTTACCTAGATTACTAATCTCAGTGATTGTGGGATTTCACTGGGTATGTTGTTCTTATTGTACTAATCTCAGTGATCATAGATACCACTCTTCTTTTAAAAAAATGAAAATTATGGATGCCACTCTTATAAAAGTTGCTTATTTACGTTATGATTAATTAGTCATCAAATTATTAGCAATCAGTTGTCTGATAAACCAAAACATTTTAAGAGTTACATGACTGTCTACCACTTTACCATGACACATACTGGCCGCCATTAGCAACAGCTGGATCGCAAAAGCTCAATTGGCCAAAGATAAAGCACAATTAAGGAAAGTTATTGGTATTATTTTCCCTCAGCAAATTCTGTGTTTCATTAACTTTGGTAGGTTGGAGGAATGGCAGGTCTATTTAAAAGCATCCAAGGGCCTGATCCAATGATCAATGAATGAGATGACAACCACAAGAGATCAAGGTTAAAATCCTACCAAGGTTGAAACCGCTAGGTGATTGATTTTTTTCCCATCCAGGCAGATTTACCTGGTACATACGATGGGGGTAGCCGGTAAACAATCGAGATGCAGCATGAGCTAGTAGGGACAACACTGGTTAGACTCTTAGATTGGATAAGTATACAAGCTCATAATCAAGCTCAAGCACGAAATTTCATCATCAAAGGTCACACTTTATTAGAATTTAATCCAAATTAAGCAAATTTGACAACAATTAACAGAACAGACTAGTAACCCTAAATCTTAATTGCCCAGCAGACAAGAATAAATCTCCCTCATTAGCATAAAAACAAAATGATAATATTAAAAGGGCAGCTGATTAAATTACCATACAACGCCTAAGACGAAGAAGAAGAAGGAGAAGCAAGCATCTCCATCATTTTCTTGTCCCTCCTTTCCATTGCTACATCCCACATGTCATTCCCAATGTGCTTCGGCTGCAAACAATGACCCAAGAAAACGAATTGGGTGTCAAAATCTGCCGGAAAAAGAATGATAGCAAATACCCAAAAGGGAAAAAGATCAAATCTTGGATCTGGGTAAAAAGGGGATTACCCTGCCATGAGCAGCTTTGTGGATGAAATACTGAGCATTACCCATAACGCAAAGAAAACCAGCTATGATTCCTAGTGGAAGAACAGCTTCTAACCACCTCAAACTCATCTTCCTTCGTTCCCTTTTTCTTCTCTCTCTCGTTGTTTTACCCTTTATACTTATTTGATTGATTTGCAGTAGCCAATTCTCCAGAAAATGGATTCTGCCATTCCCTTTTTGTTCAATAATCCTCAAAACTCTCATTGGTAAAACTGGGCCATTACTTAGTCCAGGCCCATTTTGTATCTGCTTGGAAGGCCTGGCATGGCCTCTCTTTAATTAATGAAAAAAGAGGAAAATGCTCCATAACTATAATTTGCATATTTACGGAATATAGCTACAGTTTAAGTTATTTTGTTATATAATTCACGGGTACGTTTGTATAATTGAGTTATTTTTGCATAAACTCGAAATAACGAATTTATACAAACACAAACATCTGAATTTTAAACAGTTATACAAAACTATATTATACAAAAGTTATACAAATTATATTATATAAATTCTGAATTATACAAATGTGCGAAATATACAAACTCGAGACCTCAGCCCATGTAATTGTCACTGAATGTTGGTCGCGAGTGGTAATTAACTAAAACTATAGCTATGGTGATTAATTAACTAGTATATGTTTGTTTAACCATGTAATTTCACTACTTAATTATACAAATATTTCTATCATATTTACTAATTCTTCATATAGTTTGAAATAATTATATAGTGTCTCACTATTTAATAATTTTATATTAGATACACTTAGATATACATGTATTTTTGCTACCAAAAATATTCTGAAATTCCGGCGAGTTTGTGCTTGAATATGTTAATTCATTTTATTTCAAACCCTCTGGGCAAAAACTAGCACATAAGGACAGAGGCGAGCGAGAAAGGACAGAGGTGGGCAAGAGAGTCAATATATCTAGGTACATGTGAATCATGCTTGAATATAGTGTATATGGAATAAATTACACATAATTTTGACCTTATATATCCAAGATACACGTATATAGATGCGCCAGATAAATACATGTATCTGGATGCGCCAAATACATTTATCTGGAGACCAAAATCTGACATGAATGATAATTTCAAAAATACACTGGAAGACACGTAAATAGATCCTAAACTAGTGATATTTGTGTTGTTTGCCCATAATTAATTAATCAGAAATAATTGAAAGAATATTTGGTAATCATGTATCAACCAGGAAACAACTCCACAAGATAGGTATAAAGTTACTATACACTTTACGTTCCTCAAACCTCACTTGTGAGAAATTTTATTGAATATGTTTTTGTTGATATCTCAAAAATTTACCAAAAAGTCATTCTTACGTGTAACAAAAAAAACATTGTTTTAAACATATAATATAATTTTTTTGAAAAAAATTTCATAGCAGAACTTTTGCATTCATGTGTATGCATGCTAGTCATGAAAAAGGAAAAGAAGAAAAAAAAAAAGGCTTAAGTCATCCCCATCCCCTTAAAGTTGTCCGTATAATTCAGTTAGACACCTTATCTAAGGCTTGTTCCAATTGAACATCTTCATTAGTTAAAATATATACCTATTGAATATTTTCTGACAATCAATTAAAAATAGAGAGTGATTGACATACACTCGCGAATGATGTGGCACAATAACCAATAAAAAAAAGACATGTGACATTGATCCATAATAACAATTAAAAAAATAAATTAGAAAGAAAAATAAAATAAAACTACCATTTTTGCCCAAAAAAAAGAAGAAAAAGAACCTTTCTTCCCCATTTCTTCTTTGTCATAGCACTCACCCAACCACATCACCTCCATACACATAGAGTTGTCGCCGGCTAAAACCACAAACACTCCGTTAATAATCGTAACTCCACTTTTTCTCTCTCAATTCACACAAGGACTTTTTTTCCCACCCATACACCTGGCCCCTCTCCTTTATTCTAAAACCCATCAGCATTGTTGTGCCATTTCTCCAAATCTCACTTTTTTTTCAAACGTCAATTCAGATTCACATATTTCTTTAATTCCTCTACGTTGTGAGTTCTTTAGGCTTTGAATTCTTTAACAATTTTAAGAAATAATTTCAGATTCGTATTAGTCTTGCCGGAAAAAATGGTGTTTCACCAGAATTATTTTTGACACAATTTGATTATTATTTTTTTGATGAAATTCTCTTCTACAACTCCAAGATAATGACGATGATATTGAGAATGGCGGAATAATGCTAGAAAGAAAGAAGGAGTATATGGGGAAGGGTGTGGCGGGGGATGGTGGCTTAGGAATTTGGCTGGTAAGAATTCAATTTCTCTTTTAAACAAAAAAATGAAGAAAAAAATGTGGAACCAAAACAAAGTGTAAGAGATCTTCTAAATTGACCGAAGAAGACGAGTGCTCTGAAGAAGACGATGAAGGGGTATGGGGTTTGTTTTCCTTTTTTTTATTAAGAGATTATTGTTGATCTAAGTTATTATTAATTTTAGTTATTTAGTTAATATATCCAGGTTTCAAAAAATTACAAAATTAACTTTAAAAAATTAAAAATAATAATATTGGGATCTATTCACGCGCTCAAGGACAGTGAATTACACTTATCTTGCCACATAAGCATTTTGTGTTTAATGGGTATATGTTTTGAACAATTCAAGTGTTCAATTGGTACAAGTCTTGATTGAGGTGTCTAAGTGAACTATGCGGATAACTTTAAGGGGCCGCCTATGACTTAAGCCAAAAAAAAAAGGGAAAAGGCTATTCAATAATGCTTGGGATTTGTTTGTTTTAATTCTTCACATTCAACTTGTCATTATATACTTAGTAAGTGGTAATGATACTGATTAATATAATTCATAAGATCCATTTATGTTAAATCAATAAAGTGAAAATACTCATGATAAATTTGTTAGTCATTTAAGTTTCTTCTCAAGAAGAAGAAAAAATGGAAGGATCCATCAAAGAATTCAACTTCACCAATAAGATAGGTCCTCTTAATTCACATGGATAAAGATATAAGATCATTTATCTAAGTTTGAGTATTCAAAATAAACAATTCATTAAATATATTCTAATTTACTTAAGTCCAAACTCGTGGATCTTAGTCATGCCTCATTTCCAACTCAGTCTAGTGTACAACTTGCATCTCTATCTTAGTCTAAGTTTTCAATACTTTTTTTTTGTCTTAATTTATATTCTACTTTAAATTTATGTGGCGGTATTTGAATTTTAAGAGTTAAATGACCATGTTTTTACATGTCATTTAAATATTTTTTTATTGTGTGTTTATAGAATATTTTACATAGTTTCAAATATGTAAATTTTATTTTTAAAAACTTAAAAAATCTATATAAGAATTCACAATGAAAATTAAGAAATTAACTCTCGAAATCTAACTATGACGGGACAAAGTGAGTATATCCATATTTTAAATGAATTTCTAAACATAAATATCCTGTTTAAACAAAAGCTACCAAATCCTACCAAACAAAATGTCACGACCTTAGTCTTTTGCTAAGCACACCTGTGACACTTACAAACTGCTCGCGTTCTTACACCCCTTGTTCGAGATCTTGCTATGCCAAGTCAGCCTAAAACTCTAAGAATCACTAAGAGATTATGAAAGACAGAACACGAGGATTGCTAGGAAAGATGTATTGTAGAGAACTTTGATTTTTGCTTGATGAATTTACAAACGGATTTACAAATGAATGCCCCTCAATTTATGCTACTTACTTAGGGGTTACTATGTAAATAAAATTGTTAAGCAAATCCGTACATATTTACAAATAAGCCTCATACTAGAATACTTTACATATCTTGAATGTTCTAAGGACTTTTCATGTAAATCTATGAAATTGTAAGGTCTTCCAAGGAAATACTCCACATATCTCTAAAATATTCCATGAAGGACTATGTGATACTTATGTGGCGCTTATATGACATGATGATGATGATGTGGTGGGTCGTCACAAAAAATTCCTTAAATCTTTTTCCATATATATACACAGGCATTCCCACACATACTTTTTCATATACTTTCATCAATTAGATACATATTAAACAAATAACAAAATGGGTAACCAAACAGAACCATTCCTAAGTAATGGAAAGTTAAAGAGAAAAGCAGGATCATCTCTTGATGAAACAATAGAAAGTTGCATAGGTGAATTTGGATGGGCACAATTTTTACAAGCCATTTTTGTCTCTCTTGCTTGGTTCTTTGATGCTCAACAAACTTTTATTAGTGTTTTCACTGACGCACAACCTTCGTGGCATTGCATATCATGTAATAACTCTTCTTCATTCATTGACAACAACTTTTGTACTCTCCCTAACGGTACATGGGCATGGGATTTACCTGCCCAAATTTCAGTTGTTTCAGAGTGGGCTTTACAATGTGGTGGATCGATCGTCCCTGGCCTCCCAGCATCTTCCTTCTTCATGGGATGTCTTATAGGTATACAGATTCATGATTTGAATTTAACGAGTTTAGTGATTTGACAACAAGTTAAATATTTACTACTTCTGTTAGTCGTAAGAAGAATGACATCACTTCTATATTTGGAAAAATTTTGTATTCCAATTTTACCCTTAAAGGATATGACTTGTTTTTAGATTCACATTTTATAGAAATTCATTCTTACTACTTATGATGATTGTTTTTTTTTGGCATATTGATTCACTCCTAATACTTGGGGTGCGCCTTTTGCTTGCAGGAGGTTTCCTTCTATCAACCTTAGATGACTCCTCGCTAGGTCGAAAAAACAGTCTGATTTTGTCATGTCTATTACTGGAGTAATCACTGCTTATTCAACCAATATATGGATGTATTCATTCTTAAGGTTTCTTTCTGGATGTGGAAGAGCTACAATAGGAACTTGCGCGCTTGTCTTGTCCACAGAGCTCGTGGGAAGGCGTTGGCGTGGCCAAGTTGGAGTCATTGGTTTCCTCTGTTTCACAACAGGGTTTCTTTCTTTACCAACTTTGGCTTATATAAACAGAGGATCTTCATGGCGAATTCTTTATCTTTCAACTTCTTTACCTACACTTTTATATGCATTCTTAGTGCATTTTGTAGTTAATGAATCTCCAAGATGGCTTTATATCAAAGGGAACAAAGAAGGATTTGTCCAAACTTTGAAAAGCATTGCACCTCCAGCAACAAGAAGTAGTTTAACCTTGAGCTTTTTCGGATCATTCATGGAATTAGAAAATCAAGAAGTACTCAACAACAACAACAACAACAACAACACGATCGATTTATATTCAGCTATAAAGATGATAATGGAGAGAAATTGGTCATTTCGTCGATTAGTGTCAGTAATGTGTGTTGGATTTGGTATTGGCATGACTTATTGTGGTATGCCATTAAGTGTTGGATGTTTAAATTTCAATCTCTACATAAGCATTACAATAAACGCGTTATCTGAATTGCCATCTTCTATTTTGATTCTCTTGTTTATAGGGAAGCTTAGTAGAAAATGTTCACTATTAGTATTTGCTATGCTAAGTGGAATTTTTAGCATAGGTTGTGTTATAATTGATGGAGGAAGATTTGAAGGAATCCAAATAGGTGTTGAATTGATTTCATATTTTAGCGCGTGTACAACGTTGAGCATTCTATTGATCTACACATTGGAACTTTTCCCAACATGTGTGAGGAACTCAGCAGTGGCAATGGTGAGACAAGCTATGGTTCTCGGAGGAGCCTTAAGTCCAATGCTAATCGCGATTGGTAGGAACAACAAGTGGCTTTCTTCTGGTGTGTTTGGATTAAGCATAGCTACATGTGGTTGTTTTGTTGTGTATTTGCCAGAAACTAAGGGAAGAACACTTAGTGATACAATGGATGAAGAGGAAAATAAGAATAAGGATATAACATTTGTATGTTAAGTGTTGTTTATGATTTCTGAATAAATTTGGCCATTTCAAGTTTACTTCTTTGTTTATGTTATACTGCCTTTGCGTCTGTCCAAAAATAGTTGTCCACTATTGACTTGATTAAGGTATTAAGAAGCAGTAAATGATAGGGTCATTTTATCAAATCATCCTTATTAAATATAAGTCATCTAAACATTTAAAAATGAACAGTATTTAATAGCAAGGATAAAGTAGTCACAAAACGATAAATTATTAATTCATTGATTTTATAAACTGGACAAGTATTGTTGAACATTCCAAAATAGTATAGTAGAGAAGTAAAAGTAGACAAAGAAGGTAGTTTTATATATTGTCATAAATGGTATGCAGATACCCTCCGTCATACTTTTGGGACATTGGTGCCCCTGCCGTCCAAAAACTCGAGCATATATGCCCTTCACTCTAACAGAAGACTAAATAGGGACACGTGGTGCAATCTTATCCGTCGATCTGATATTTAATAAATGTCGGGTCGATGGGTAAGATTATGACACGTGTATGTCCGTTAGTATAAAGAGTATATATGCTCTAATCTTTGGACGACATGAGCACCAATGTCCCAAAAGTATGGCGGAAGGTATCTACATACTATTTACGATAGTTCTGATGTATATTTGTCATTTTTCCCTTTATATATTAAAGATTGAATTAGATTGGTGCCTTTGTGGAATCCCCACACATTTCTATTATTGAATAGCATTCACACTTGTTTGAGGAAATATATTGAAAAGGAATGATAATAACTGGTGAAGTGGCTCGCGCTTGTGCAACTATAAATCACGACATTCATATGTAAGTGATATTGTTGTAAATTTAGTAAATAATTGATATTGTTGTATATCTACTCAAGATTAAAGATAAACTTAATTTTTTTTGTTGTACATACGTATAATATATAATCAACTTTTCATGTAATCATATAGAAGTTACAATTTTTTTTATTATTAGAAGTAGAACTTATATGAAGTGAAGAGCTATCTTTTTCATAAAGAAAGTATACGTGGCGCATGTGAAAATAAGTTGTTAAAATACATGTGCCTTTGCCCTTTCCGATTTTCTTCGGACACACTTTCAAAATTTGAAAAGTTTCAAAAGTTCAAAAACCTTTCAATGATAACTTCTCTTTTACAATTTCAAATCACTTCAAATTTCGAATTTAGATTGAAATAAGGAAACAACAATCTAATGTCAAAATAATAAATCAAAACAAAAAAAATTGGACTTTTTTTTGGACGATTGTTTTATTTTATTTTGCAAGCTAGGTTTAGATTTTTATATCACCTATCTATATAATTGTATTTTTTTTGTTTCTCATTTGGTGTTAAACTATCGATACACATGCATTGATATCTTGATTAATTCAAATTCGCTAGGTAAGAAATATTGAAGAGGAAAGTACTTTTTACTAGAATTTTTTTTTCATATTCACACAACTTGTACTCTAAAACTTTGAAGATATTCTAAACATCACACCAAAACGCTCAAAATATACCAATAATTTAATTTACTTCCCCATTTAGTAAAGCATCACATACAACCTAGCTATAAGGTTGAACAGGTCTACAACAAATGAGATAATAAGTCTTTTTTCATTTTTTTTTAAAAAAAGATCATGAGGAAACAAACCCCATGCCCCCACCTCTTTTCTTCTTCTTCTTGCGCTTCCTAGATGATCTTCTCCATCAAAAAGGCAAGAACATAGGTTAGTTTACAAAGTAAAATACGTTTTGGAGAATAAGGGAAATCATACCAAATCGAAAAGTTTTTATTATGACATTTAAAAGAAGATGATTTCTTGTGCTACTACGATTGGGATTTACAATGAAGGATATGTAAAATAAATTTCTTTTTTTTTCTATTGGAGGTTGTTCTTTATTTCTTTTTTATTCCTTGAAATCAATTTAATTTTCAATGGAGAAGGTAAGAATAATCAGTTTTTCCATTTGAAAGCAGTTGATTTCTTTTTTTGTTCCCTTGAAATCGATTTTTTTAAAAATATGAATCAAGATGCAAATTCGATTTTCAAAGAAGATGGAAGAATCAAAGAGTGTAACCTAGTAAAATATTATAGACTTTCTTAAAAAAGTTGTGTGGTGATGGAGGATGGTAGAAGGTGGGGAAGATGGAAGGGAGAAAGCAAGGAAGAAGAAGGAGAAGAAAATATTTACAAAAAAATTCAGAATATTTACAAAAAAATTCTCTGACGTGCTCAAAATTCGTGTAGCACACGTACTGTGCTTAGTCAGCAAAAAGTGTCAAAATGACACAGCAAGATCCTACATGAGGTGTCTAAAATGAATATCGCCCACTTGAAGTGCCTAAGTGAAACTTCGTGCCAAGTTTAGAGGGCCACCGATGGGTTACAACACTCATCATAGGAGTAGTTGTTTTCTACTCAATTTGCTTTTGGTTTTATGCATTTTCACATCCTTTTCTTCTTCTACTATACTACACCCTTGCCTTCATGGCTCTGATTCCCACCACTTCAATTTAACACATGTTGTGAGAGCAAGAAAATTCTTAAACTCCATACAAAACACTAGGGGTGGATTTAGAGGTCGGAAGGGTGTTCATCTGAATCTTCTCATTAAAAAAATTATAGTTTATACATAAGATAGTTTTATTTATTTATTTATTTATATACATATATATATATATATATATATGTGTGTGTGTGTATATATATAGGCATAATACATAAATATGTTCTTTAACTTGATCACAGCTCATATTTATATCCTCCAACTTTGAATGCGCACAAATAGTCACTTAAACTTGTATAAAATTAAACAAATAGACACGCATGTCGTACGTGACATTTTACATGACAATTTTCATCTTATATGATGTCCTATATATGTGTATTATGCCACGTAGGACTCATAGGTCTACTTGTTCAACTTTTTACAAGTTAACGTGTCTATTTGTGCACACTTAAAGTTGAAGGACATAAATGTGAAATGAGGTCAAGTTAAAGGGCACATTTATGTATTATGCCCTATATATATATATATATATATAGATTTTGAATTTTCTCATACAAGATGACACTTTGCCACCGGGCGCCAAACATATACTATATAGTTTATGAAAGGTTCATAAATGATACACTTTGAGTTACAATTTATTTATATTAGTTTGATTTGACGTGAAATTTAATAAAAAAAAAGAAATTAAATCATGTAATTTTAAACTAAAAATGCATCAAATGTATCAAAAATGAATCATATTGCAGTTGAATCATGATCTTGGGCATTACACATTGTAGGTCTTGGATGTGATTTAAATACCCGACAGATCTAGTAATGCTCTAGAGGTGATAATGAAACATATTGAAATTTCTTTACGATAGTACTCATTGTTACTTTATGAGTAATTAATTATGACATAAGTACTACTTGGATGCAAAATAAAAATTTTCCTACCTACATAGTTAGATGTGTTACATATACATTTTAGAAGTTTTTGTGTTTTGAAAATTAACGCTTACAAATTACAGCCATACTTTATATAAGCTTTAAATTTGGTTGTATCACAATTTAAGGCTTTTCGCCTCCAAAACTAAGTAACTTTTGAATATTTTAAAAGTATATCCACTATGCTTACATTTGTCTTCGAAATTTTCATAATTTTAAAATGTAGAATAATAGCATTATAATTTACTCTAGATTTATTTCCAACATCAAAATTTAGTACATTAATATTTGTAATGATCCGAAATGTCTTTTTTTAGATTTTTTTTTTTGTAAAATTACCATTCCACCCCTCATGATAGTTGCCCCGAGTCATTCTGGATTAGTCGGTGAAGTTGGTTTGAGAATTTTGGAACTATTCTTTTAATTATAGGTAGTTAATTAACAAGTAAATTTAGATAATTAATTTAGTTAATAACTAATTGACTAAGCCAATAATTTATTTAATATTCTATACCACTAGCCTCATATTTATTAAATAAATTACTAGGATTTGTCACATTTAGTACATAATTTTAGAAGGAAGAATACTCACCGCCATCACACAAATGCACTTCGTCCAGGTAATGACTATAACTTAATAATTGATGCAATTTGTTCATCTCTTTTCTAATTAATGAGCAGTTATATTGTTTGATTAATATTATATTGGCTGTGAAAAATAATCAAGGAAAGTGGGTGTAGACATTGAAATTTTGCAGACTCTACGAGACGTGTTCAATTCGAATTGGAACTCTAGAAGATGTGTTCAGTTTCAATTAGAACTCTTGGAGGCTACTCAATCCTATACCATAGTTTATGGCTATATAAAGGGTACTAAATTCCCTTAAAAGGCATCTCAAAATATCCCATAAACTCCTGGGTATTTTTAAAGATTAGAATCTCGAATATTCCACAAAAGTCATGGAATACTCATATAGAGATCAAATCTAAATCATCCTAGTTTGAGAACTACGTCACTAATTGCCGTCGAATCTTAGATAAATCTTAGGAGTTTAGAATCAAGGGAGGAACAAAATTGTACCCGCTATCTTGATGAATAAAATTATGTTTCTTCAGATTTTATTTTTGTGGTTTATTTATTTTCTATATATTTAAAATTTGTTGCAAACAAATTGGCACGCCCAGTGGAACCAAATCTGCCCTTCATCTCTTCTCTCCTAAATCAAGTCTGAAAATCAGAAGTTGCAAAGATAGAAGAGTGAGTACTTCAAGCCTCGTCTTTGAGTTTCATCGAGTCTACACTCCGACAAGCCTTGAAGCAGGGGGCATTTGTAGACATTGAAATTTTGTGGACTCTACAAGACGTGTTCAATTCGATTGGGACTCTAGAAGGTGTGTTCATTTTCAATTAGAATTCTTGGTTAAATCATAGTTTATGTCTATATAAAGGATACTAAATTCCCTTAAAACACATCTCAAAATATCCCATGAACTCTTGGGTATTTTTAAAGATAAGGATCTCGAATATTCCACAAAAGTCATGGAATACTCATATAGATGTCAAATCTAAATCATCCTAGTTCGAGAACTACGTCACTAACGGCCCTCGAATTATGGATAAATCTTAGGAGAGTAGAATCAAGAGAGGAATAGAATTGTACCTGTAATATTTATCAATAAAGTTATGTTTCTTCTTATTTTATTGTGATTGCCATTTATTTTCTATCACTTTTAAATTTATTGCCATTGAATAATGATTTAGTGGTAATCATTGGACAGTGAGAGATCTTTAGGAAATTTAAATGAGGAATAGTGATAGTTAATTAGTAGACGTACAAGTTGGCTGCTCGACACATAGTTTACCTTTCATTCTTTGTGTGGTTGTAATTTAAAATACAGCACCACATTATATTAAAGTTATGATAGGTTGACAGATCTAATTAAATATTATGTGTATTGTATTATATAAATATTTTAGATTTATGATGTTGGAGAAATTGAAACTTAATATTAGGCTTGAAATTTGGAAAACATGAGAGTTGACATATTAATTGACATCAAGATTAAGAACTTGATTATAGATTTAGATGAGTTTTTATGGGTCTAGGTTAGACATATAGTAATATGGGTGTTGTTAGTTTCAAAATCTTATTGCGATTACTTAGTTGAATAGATTTCTTTTATTTGGAAGTCCAAAGAAAGGGGAAGACTCAAGTCCCGGAGTGATTGTTCGACAATTTGAGACAAGTGGATTTCTCAACCCTTTTTAAGTATATAAAATCATGTATTTCTTTGTGGTACGTGTTGGGGAGTAATGGGACTTGGTGATGGATTGACTTATCCATATTGAATCATGCATTCTAATGATGAAACAAAGGTAATTAAAGGCAATGTGGTTAACTATTGGTGTGTGATGTGTTGAGAGATTTGAAAGGCTTATTGATTCATTGTTGATGTTGTATCACGATTGTGTTGTTCTGAACTATGCATTGTTATGGAAATGATCATCTCTTCATTATTTGTGTGAACATGTTATTTGTATTGGTTCTGAGACATGGTTGTGACCAGGGGCGGACCTAGAGTGAACCCCCTCGGCAAAAAATTATGTTGTATATTTAAGGTATTTTAAAGAATTTTTATGTTTATATATTGATTATGAACCTCCTGAATATAAGATTAGAGGTTGGTTTAGTGGTTGAGGGGTTCAAACCTCAAATCTTAAGCACTGCTCTTTTTTTTAGAACCCCCTTAATGAAAATCCTGGATCCACCACTGGTTGTGACAAGTGTAATGTGAATTGAGGAAGAATAAGAAATTAAAGAGGATGTACCATTTCAAGGGACGAGTCGCGCGTCGCGACCACTATTATGATTTGAGGGATGTGTCGCACGTCGCGGCGGATTCTATTATTGAGAGATGTGTCGCACGCCGCGATGATTTTATTATTGAGGGTCATGTCGCACGCTGTGACAGATGCATGGACAATTATGTCCTCCATGGGTCCCGGACTGATAGACAGCGGGTGTGTATCGTTAGGTCAGACATGCATCACTATACTTGACATTGCATTACACATCTATATCATTTGTGAACTGTGAGTGCCTTTTTGTGGAACTTGTGATTGGTGAACTTGATCTCGTGTGTTGCTGATCTGTAATTGTTGGAGTATTGTTATTGAGATATGTGATATGTAAATTGTGAACTGCTAGGTTGAGCTGATTTTATGCAGGTTGTAGTTGTGGAGGTTCAGTTGGGATGGTAGGAGTATCCGTATTCTATTCCTTTAGCTTGTGTTTAGAAGTTTACTCGCTGAGTACTGTGTGGTTTGGTGCTTACCCCCTACTTCTACATTTTTGTAGGTTACGATCCCGGATATTCGTGATACTTTCTATTCTCTTCTTTTTCGAGGCTTCTTGTCGAGATTTGTGAGGTAGATGTTTGTCATCTCAGTAGACCTTCTTATTCCTATTTATGATCTTGTTCTACTTTAGTTACAACATCATTTGAGACTTGTGTTTCTTTAAAATCCATTGTAATACATTAGAGACTTGTACACGTGACAAACAGTTTTTCGGGATTTAGTTAAGTTGACTTATTATCCGCATTAGTAACTGAGTATAAAACTTCTATTTTTATTTTATTTCCGCATTATATTGTAATGATTGAGTTTTAGGCTTACTTGTCTTGGTGGGATAAGATAGTGTCATCACATCCATTTTTGGATCGTGACAATACTATACCAATATTATTACAATTTTCATTTTTTCTACACAAAATGAATAAAAACAAAATTCTCGAAAGTAAATTAATATTAAATTGACTTTGAGTCCCAAAAGTCATAAAAATAAGCTGATAAGTCAAATTATTGAAACCAACGTGACGAAGAAAATATAGAAGGAAATATTTCTTCCAAAAGGAAATAAACACACATGAATATTGGGTTGAAATATATAGGAGAAGTTAGAAAAAGTAAATTAGTTTGTAACTGATTTGAAAATAATGTTTAACAAATTATGTCTTTTTCGTTCATCAATATAATTTACATATATATAAATAGAAAAAAAATAAAGAAGAAAGACAAAAGGTGAAAAGATTTGTAACGATATTATATTGTTTTAATGAGGAATTTGACTTTTGGGTTCATTATAAATATGTAGTTGAAGAAAATAAGAGTAGAAAATAGATATTTTTATGTGAAAATTTTATAAATGACATTTATAAGACTAATAATTTCAAGTTATGACAGTAAAATGATTCTTTCAGGTTGTAACAGTTTATAAAAAAAAGTTTTTCAAGTAATTGTTAAAAATCAGTTTTGAAAAAAATAAAAAGATAAAAAAGGATAATAAAACGATTTTGAAAAAAAGAAGAAGATAAAAAATGGATAAAGGTGTATTAATTAATTTTGAATTCATTTATGATAATTGTTAATTGACATAAATTTAGGAGATTCAAACAAATTAGAAATATTTATTTTCCTTATTTCACTCAAATCTGTTAACATTAATTAAAAAATCAGATTTTATTCATTGTGTTTAAAGTTTCTCTCTCTTCGTTTTTTTTTCTTCAGAATTTGGCGTCACTCACGAGTAGATCCAAAAAAAATTTGGTTGAAAAATCTTCATTTTGTTGTAATGGACGACTTCTTATCTATATTAATTAAACATGGTGGTAGATGGGATCCTTCTAGTTAGTATTCTTTACGATTTATTATTTGTATTTGTATATTATTGAAACGTAAAAATAAAATAAAAAAAAAAAAAATGAAACTGTAAATCACATTTTGTGATTTTGTTTATGTATACTAGATTTAAGTTGTGATGTTTTTTGTATGAACATTATTTTGTTCATAATATGTAATCATTTTTGTGAAACTGTAGTTAATGTTGGTACGATTGTGTTTGTTATTATTATTTTTTTGGTTATTTTGTGTATTATTTATACCATGGATTTTTTTAGTCATTTTGATAATAATAATGAGATGGATTCGGTATGCAGTTTAAAATTATAATATGGGATATTTTTATTTTATTTTGAAAATATAAATAAAATGTATAGGTTGGAATGAATTTGGTAGTGTAATTGGAATGCTATTGGTATGGATAATTATTCATTATTGTGTAAAAAATATGAGTAAGAAGTATGATGATTTGTATGAAATTTGTATTAGGTTGATATGAAATGTGAATATAAATACAACACATGTTTTTTTACTTTTGTTTTATTTAAAATTGACTGTGATTTCGTAATGAAACAGGGAAATATGTTGATTTTCAGATGGAAGGAATTATTTTTTAGTCTTCAAGTCTATATAGTGGGCAACTGCATTGACCAAGTTATCAACAAAAATATTCCAACAATGATAACAAAAAAGACCCAGGAATCAACAAATTGAAAGGATAGGGGAGTCACAGCCCCCAATCGTGACTCCCCTATCAAGGGAGTGGTTACGTTCACTATGTCCCCCTTATTCCTGACATGCTATAGTGCTGGGGCTGTCTCGCGAAGATCTTCGATCCGAACCTTTGCATCTACTCTCTCTTAGAGGATGAGCCACACCTTCGCTATCGCAAGAATATAACGATCGAAGAACTATGGCTCAACTGCTTCGCATATTACACCGTATTGCCCAGCTGAAGTGGTAGTACCTGAGATTCCCGTAGGAAGATATTATTTAGTTTTAAATGATCTTTTTGTCCACTCAACCGATTAGCAAATGAAATTGATGAAAATTCCACTATAAATGGTGGATTTTATTTTTTTCTTGGGATGAGTTAAGAGAGACGAAGATGTTTTTGGAGTGAACCTAAAAAATTGGCTAGAGAATAAATGCACGTATATCAAAAAACACCAACAACCCTCGAAAACAGCTAATGAAGTATAACTCAGTACATGCAACAAGACTACAACACAAGCACTACATAAAGCAGGAAAATTGAAATAAAAATCAAGCTAATCCAATGAAAAGGAGAGCTGAAACCAAAAAGAACTTAAAGCATCAATAAACGAAAGAGAAGAGGAGGAGAAGTTGTTAGGTCTAGTTAGAAACTAAAAAAATGATGTCATCTCAAGATTAAACTGAGAAAACGATACTCCATCAGAGTTTCAACTTTCAATAAATCCACAAAGTACAAACACTTTAGGGATATAATTTAGGCATTTTAAAGTGAAATTCTAGTCTCATTTTATCTAATTGCGTATGTAATTATTTTCATGTCCACAACAGTGGTCGAACAAAAAACATTGAACAGAAGCATAATACTTGTTCATCATGAGGAAGAGAAAGGGACAATAATGAACACAACTAAATAAGAGAGCAAACTTACATAAGAGAGTAAACTTACAATTCTACATTACTCAATAACCCGTCACAGGAGGACTGTAAGACAGCTCAAACAATTAATGAAGAGAAGTCAACATACTTCCAGAAATAAGCATCATAGCAAGTACTTGAAATGTTGTTGTTAAAGAAAAATGACTTAGGAAGCGGACTTATGTGTCTTCCCATAAGAGCGGTAGCTATCTTCTAGCCATCCTAATCAAGTGTTTGCATCGGAACCATCCAAAAAGCCAACACAGACCCAATAGTAGTCGCAACTGTCAAAACAAAGAGGAAAAAAAGTGATTAGGAAATGGAAAAACCTAAAGCTCTTCATAAGAGAAACTATATGTAACAACCCAACCCCTCGTTTTAAGTACTCCCTCCATCCCATTTTATGTGGCACATATATGACCAAACTATATGCAGCATTTTTTCTGGAATTAGATGAATTACCTCCTCTATCTCGGATTTAATTTGTTCCTGAATTTCTGATATTTTGTTCCTTAGAAAGTCCATTTCAACAAAAATAGGGACTTATCTCAGGTCATATTGTATCAATTAGAAGGATATACATTCTCGAATTGATTGCAATGCTCTCATTCTATGCACAAAAATAAAGTATTTGTGGTTGCTCCAATTTAAAGCACAAAACAGTTTGGTATTAAAATACAACACTTATACTTGATAGAACTTGATCTTTCACATCTCACAAAGTTTAGCAACAAAAGATTCACTCAACTCACAGGTCATGCAAGAAATAGGAGTGATGGGAACAAGGATACATAATCGAGAGATGAAATGTTTACTGACCTCATGAGTAAAGCAAGTATGAACGTAAAGACTGGTATTGTTCCAGGTTGCAAAGCAACAACATAAGTCGAATTTATGTAGTCAAGACCAACAACAAAGAGTTGGCAACCAAAAATACTTGTCTTAGTACCAAGAGAGAAAGAAAGCATTTTCAGCAATAGGCTTTAATTAAGTGTAACAAAACTATGGAAATTAACAAAATAAATCCAAATATACAAGGTTAGTACATCAAAACTTACCCAGTTAATTCTAGAATGAAGAATAGCAATATGAGCCGCTTATTCAGAGGAAGCAACAACCTCCTATACATAAAGAAACATAAAATGTACATTTGTAAGTGATACTCACATGATTCCAAATATTGTAACTAACTTTTGAAAGAACTTGTAGAATATATATATATATATATAAATGAAAGAGAACAAAAAGAAATTTGGACAAACCTGGAAAGGAAATCATACTAAAATTGCTTGCGAAACGAAAAGAACTGAAGGAAACTTGTACATATAAAGGGAAAAAAAGAGAAACATAAAGAATAAGATGAAGTCGAAGAACATTGAAGGAAGAGTAAACATACCTAAAAATGGCGATAGCCTGCTGAAAAGATGAAAATAGCAAAGACTTGCGTCTACTTTTTCCGGTTTGAGTAAAAAGAAGAAGAGCAGGTTTGAGAAGATCCTAGCAACTTTCATTTGCTTGATTCCTAATCTCTTACTAATAATCTGCCAAAAGGAGGAAAGAGGAAGAACATTACTGACTACTCATTATGATACACTCAAAAAACTAAAAAATAACTTAACTATGCATGAAATATACACTGCTTATTCAATTTTTATCTACTCAAGATTACCTCTAAACAATCTCAAATTTTAGATATGAAATCCAAAATAAACCCTTTAGAAGGGATGTGTCTCTATCTACAAGAAAATGAGTCTGTGTTAGTGTTTTGCCAAAGATAGTGCTCTCAATTATTCACTTGACATATAACTCTCATATGTTACTCTTAACTAAAAAGGCATAGGATAATATGGTCAAAGAAGATTTGTAGCTTTGTAATAGAAAATAACTCTCATATCCATCAATAATGCTCGTAGAAGTCATTCTTAAACAATGTTCATTATTACATCCTAGGAAATTTGCTTAACATTTTTATTTGAACAGTGTCTACAAGTAATGAAACCACATTTAGCAATTGAAAAACTTTTTGAAGATGGAGTGTTGGATATGCGGATCATAACTAACAACCCAATAATATTGCATGATCAGATCATTCAAACAGATGCTAAGATATGTATCTTTCATGAGGAAGCATACTTGCAAAGGTAAAGTAATTTATCGGTACTACAGAAGAGGTGCAACAGCACAGTGTTACTAAGTTTTGGAAGCACTTGCAACTCACTGCATCTTGAGAATGAAGTTAAGAGATGCAATTAATATTGTGCTCACTCTCTTTTGTTGTGTAGAAATTTGCCTATTGCATAAAATAGAGAGGGAGTTTCCATCTTTTCCAAATGGAAAACAGAACACATCATCCAAACAACTAACATATCTAAACGTGAAAAATGAAACTTTGTCTAATAAGATATGCTTTAAGAGTTCACAGCGCCTCTGTTTCTTATTAGCTTCTTGAAGAATATTGGGGGTAAGATCCTCCTCAATCAATTTTCATCTGTAGAAACAAGCAAACACTGCTTTGCTTATAAGGTACTTGAGGCCATACAAGTTACTCCTTATTTAACAATTCATATCCCACACTATCTACGGGTAGAAAAAGTGTGCTGCTAATCGTCATTAAAGTGCGGAATCAAAGAACAATGCAATATTTAAAGTAGCATACTGGTGAATTTTAGTTGAAAGGAAAAGGACTCTGCCATTCAACAAGATTCTGAGAAATTGCCAGATCCACATGGATGCTCGCTAAGTACTACTCGATAACATAGCAAGAAGGAGCTTTGAAACATATATTTCTTCCGCTATTATTGCAAGATAAACAAATGAAGGGCCCTGTATTAAAGGCAATCTCCAACCAAATGACGTGTGCAACAGAGTAGTCGTTACTCCTGATATAAGGAGCACAGTGGAGAAAATGAATTATACTTACCGGTTTTAGTACCTTAACTATAAACTTATCAATTTTAATCTTGTAAGTATTCAAAAACTTATTAGGTTTGGTTTCTGTCCATTTTTTTAATACAAATAACTTAGGTTTATATTAACGGAATCCATGTCTTGAGAAATTAAATCATTTAGCAATTTTTTATGTTGGTTCTCTCTCTCCGCTACTTTTTCTTTAAATTAACTTTATGTGAAGAACCTTAACCTCAACGATTTAAAATAAAATTCACGAGGAAATAAAATATAAGTCATAATTTTATTCAACAGAAGATAAAATGAAGCATATTATCGCTAGTAATGACTTGAATATGCTAAACTTTATTATAAAAAGAAAAAAATTATTACCCGTTAAATTCAAAGTTTGTACTCCAACAACTTCATTGAACATAATTTGTTTAATTTTTCAGAAATTGAAATTTATAAAATAGTTAATTTGCAATTTTTTTTTTAAATAGATCAATTTAATTATTCTATTCATTTTATTTTACGTAAAGAAATTTTAGTAAATTAAATAAAATCCACACTGATTAGCATATTCAAGTGCGGGTTCAAGTCATTAATAACAATTATATGCTTAATTTTATCCTCCATTAAATAAAATTGGGACTTATATCTTCTTTCTTCATTAATTTTATTTTGAATCATTGACATTTTTGTTCTTTTCATAAGAGTAGTTTGAAGAAAAAAGGGCGGGGATAGAGAAACAACTTTAAAAAATGGGTCAAAAATTTAATTTCACGAAGATTTCCGTTAATATAAACTTAAACTATTTGTATTTAAAAATGG
Source organism: Solanum tuberosum (assembly GCF_000226075.1). Taxonomy (NCBI): domain Eukaryota; kingdom Viridiplantae; phylum Streptophyta; class Magnoliopsida; order Solanales; family Solanaceae; genus Solanum; species Solanum tuberosum. Next base: position 282,065 of record NW_006239315.1, on the reverse strand, counting down.
ACAATGACCAAACTTGATAAGTTTTTAAATACTTAAATGACTAAAATCGGTAAATTTATAGTTGATGAATTAAAATTGATAAGTGTATAGTTAAGAGACCAAAACTGATAAATTTATATTTAAATAACGCTAAAAATATATTTAAAAAATGCTTTAACTCAAAAAAAAAAAAAAAAAAGTTGAAACGTTTTCTTTTAGTCTGATAGAACAATAGCAAGAAAAACTTATCTGAGTTGCAGTTGAAAGTTTAAGCTCATTGTGAATCTCAAATTATAATGGCTTCAGCAGAAAACAATGGCCTTATTATTTCAACCACCGAGACCATACGTTTGTTTCTCGCCGGAGTTGAACTCTCCGATGACCTGAGAGAACTCGCGTCTTCCCTTTCCGATCATCCCACGGTACCATACAAACATCTGAGGTCGGTTTGGATCGGGTCTAACCCTGTAACACGACCTGATCTGATGGGCTTGTTATCCGGATCCAATTTCGTCTTCTGCAGTCCAAAACCTAGAGAAAAAAGTGAGGAACTCAAAGCTCGGTTGAGGAAACTAGTTGAAGCGTCGGAGAGGAAGGCGTATGATGAATTGGTGAAGGATATTACTCCTAGGAAACCTGTGGATGAACCTTTTTCCTCTTATAAAGATCAAATGGGCTTTGGTGAGTCTCTCTTTTGCATATTATTATAATGATCTATTGCATTATTGAACTTGTATTTCCTAGTTCCAATTTTATTGACATACTATTGGAATGAAATCAGAACAGAATGATTCATAACCCCAATTAGTATGAATTAAGGGCATAGTTGATTGATATTGATTACTTTGATTGGAATCAGCTATTGAGGTGAGAATTGAAATTTTATTATTTAAATAGAAGTGAGTTCAAAAAGCTATTTTTTTGGAAAAAATTGAACTTTCTTATTCCAGTGATATATACAACAGCAACAGCAACATACCAAATGTAGTCCTATAAGTGATGTCTGGGAAGGGTAGTGTGTAAGCAACCTTACCCCTTGAATGATGTTCAGTTTCCCCCACTCCTAAGCTAAGTAATGAGTGAGAAAGACGAATGCCAAAAGAAACCATTTACGTAGTAATAGTAAGTAGTGATTTCTGATACACTTCATCATCTTCAGAATCTGATGAGGTGAAGTTGGTTAAGACTCACTTATGTCTACACACACATGTAAACATCCCCATTTGTTGGACAACAAAGAAAAGATTGTCTGGAACAACTCTCTAGGTTTCAGACCCAGGAGTTGACTTCAGTTTTTTACTGTCAAAGGCTTGCGTGATGGCGTGGCTAAGCCCTGAAACTAGATGGAAAACAGGCTGATTACATTTCTCTCTTGCACAGCTCGTTAGTTCAGATAGGTGCTGAGGGATGCGTTTGATCATGCATGGATCTTTCTTGAAGCGAGCATCACTAAACAATAACTATTTCACTTAATTATACAGTTCCATATCTTTTTGTATAATCGTTTTTGTGTTTGCAGTTATTGTTCTTTAATTGCATTTATATTTAAATTTGCACCTTTCTTCATCAAACCATCATTTTTCTTTGCGCTTTGCACTTGAATCCCAACAGACCTCAGTGCTCCTTTTTTATCCTGCCTTTGATAACATTGCTTCCTATATGAGCATTTAGAACATGTATTTCAAAGGTATAGGGCTACTCAAATTTCTTGTGTTCCATTATAAGAGGACTGTTTTGGTTGGAAAAGATGTGGATCAACCTTCCAAGAGATTTCTTGCTAGGCTACTCATCGATTTGCTTAATAAATAACCTGATGGTAGAAGTAACAAAGTAAGTTTGAATAAGTGTGTCTGTTGGGATTCATCGGAAACAGCCTCTCTATCCCACAAAGGTAGGGGTGTAAGGTCTGCAGACCCCACTTGTGGGACTACACTAGGTATGTTGTTGTATCTGTTGGGATTCAAAGAGATTGGGAATTATTGCTTGTAAATGTTCTTCTGAAGATTTATTTTTTTGGACAAAAAATGCTCTTCTGAAGGTTTTGCAAGCCTCATATGATAGATTATAGGCAAAACATCTTTATACATTTGACAGGGTGTTGCCAAAAAAGATAGAGTTGGAGATATTTTAGTATCTAGGCATGATTCATAATTAGACTTGTTGTTCGCATGCCAGCCTTGTTTCAAAAATCATACAGAAATTAGTGATGTTTTGCTGAAAATTAGAGGATCCTATATCACTATCTGCCTTGCAAAGCTTCAATATCTTCAAAAGTCTAGCTTTACCAGACATATGAGAGATTGATTTTTTATTAGTGAGGTCATCTTGTTCTCTTGTTCTTTGTCATGTGCAGTTCCAGGGAATATCATTTAGGAGATCTGATTAGGGTTCCAAGTGTTTCTTGCCTCTGCATATTTATACAACTCTTCGGTAACATGAGCTGAGCCTTGTTTCTGTGAGATTTTTCGTTGTATATAAAGAATAAGTTGTTACTTCCTTATGGTGTTTGACGTGGACACGGAGGTTAATATTTTAATTTGACTTTACATATTGTATTTGTGATTGCTGAGGAAAATATTAAAGTAATGGTTAAAAAGTTTGTTTGATAGATGAACCTAGCTATCGATGATTAAACTTTGAACAGACGTGGTGTTTAATTCTTAGAAGTTGTATAGAATATTGGAACAATGTCAAGCATTTTGGATCGTCTTATAATTCTAAAGGTGACATGTAAATTAAGACAGATGGAGAACTGAGCCTGCAGAATTTTTTATCACTGTTGGTGGGAAGTAAAATAGCATGGGTAACACATAATGTTGCAAATGTATTCACCTACTATGTTAGCTCATGAGCCGATTGATGTTGTTCTTTTGGGGCATATGCCTGACCGACCGATGCTTTAAAATTTGGCATTTCAAGTTCTTTGCTGTAAAAACCAATATTGGAGTTGGCTTCTTTCTTAACATGGGAATGCACATAGGGGTGATTAGTTCATTGTGTATAACCTCCTGAGATTTTGAGGCAGAATAATTGGATCAATAGGTGTTAAATTGTCAATAGAGATGTTGGAGGAGAGGACTTATTTTAGAAAATAAAGAGATGTTGGGTGGAGAGGTAAACTTCCACTACTAATTTATAGAGATAGGTATGAATGGAAAATCTTGAAATTGGGGATAAAATTTGGGTTTCAACAAGAAGAGAATACATCAAATACCAAGAATATGTGAATGAGCTTCTTTTCATTTTCTATTCTTCAAACGAGTTGCTAAGTTTGATCTAAAATTTAAAAGGAACTTATGCATTCTTCTCTCTTTTTTGTCATTTCCCTTTTATATGTATAGCAAGTCTTTTCGTAGTTTGGTTGTAATCAACGCCTGTGCCCAGGCTTCCGGTTGCAGTTTTGTCTGCCCTCCTCAACCCTAAAAAATTGAAAATGCATGATCACATGCTTGCTGCATAGAGTATGGTAACTTGTGAATGTTTTTCTTTTACTTTTGAAGTTTATGTTTGTGAATAAGGAAAAAAAGAGTGATAACTCGTGTTGAATAGATTGATGAATGAGAGCCTTCTTATAAAAGGGCTATGAAATAAGTAGTAATGTTTTCCTGATTTTTGGGAATATTAATTGTGAAAAATTCATTAAGGATATTGTCTACAGTAGTTTGTGCTATTATTACTTAGAGAATAAACTTTAAAGACATTCCAACATATAGTTGCATTAGGTTTCTTGCCTTCCAATGTGTACTCCCAATTTTAAGGTGGTGTTCGGAACTGGAAAGCAGAGCAGAGTATCTGGAAAAAGTTACAGTATACTGTTAAAGAAGCAGTTATTTCAGTAATATTGTCGTTGAAATGTCAAAAAATAAAATTGGCTTGGTACCATCAAATAGTATGAATGACGGTGGTCCTATGAATGGAAACTGAGGCATGTATGACACCAACTTGACTTGATTGTTAACAAACCTAAACATTCCTTTCCTTTCCTTTCAAATAGTCTCTACCGGATTGTAGCTGGTATGGTACACCACCATTTCTGTTGTTCGTATGCCTTTGCTGTACCAACTTCTCAAAAAGTCCTTGTTACATTTTCACATTGTCCAATGAATGCCCGGTAAACTCAAAAACAGTTTCCACGATTTTAAAACTACCGGGCATGCAAAAACAGGTGGCTTATACGTTCAGGCTTAATTCAACCCAGGTTCTGGAACCTCACTAGCATACCTCTTTTCTGGAGGTTTTCCTGTGTTAAGTATGCTTCATTTGCAACCAACCATGCTACTTTCGGTGGTGCTTTTGTTCTCCATATGTTCCTCTATGGCTAGGTATTGGGCCTTCGTTCTTCAACAGTCAAAAAACTCATGGTAAGGACTAACAGTGAAAGAACTATGCATCTTTGAAAATTCATGTCATCATTGCTGGACAAGGTTTGAAAATGTTCCAATTATCTAATAAAATATCTTATCCTATTCCTTAGGGTTCTTCTGAAGCTCAAATTCCATTCATTCTAATTTATGTATTCGGCAATTGTTGATTTCACATTCTTCCTTAACAACTGGGTACTTGTGGACTTGACCTATTTTCCTTTAGCTGAATGTTAGACACAATAGGGGGTTTGGAGAAAAAGTCCTTTTAACAAATTTGATGAGTTCTTTTTAGAACTTGTTTTTTTGCTTTTTGCCTATTGCTTCTGTTTTTCTGTTTGTACGCATGTACGTTTTTGTTGTGGAAGCGAGTGCTTTCTTTTGTTTCCTCATCTTGCTTCTTTGTAGAGTAGTGCAGCAATTCTTGGGAGAAGTTCCAGTACTGACTGATATTTCATGAGTTAATTGAACAATAAAATCAAACCCATTAAGCTGCATCTGTATGAAGATATATCACTTGATTTGCTAGTATCAACTGTGAGGTTGATACAGTTGCTGCGTCCTGATTTGACCATGTGAGTGAGAGAGTTAGGAATGATCTACTATCGCTAACTTGCATATCTCTGGTCTTCACCAGTTTTTTTCATTTTCGTTCCTCTTCCGCTTGTACAGGTTAAGTTCGATGTTAGGTAGCTCCTTTCTTTACAAGTTCCTTTTGAATTAAATAAGGATTTGATTTGCAGTTTAATTCCAAGTCCTTTGGTGCAGGCTTACATGTTGGTATAGCAATGTTCACTGGCTATCTGATGGGATATTTTGCATTCAGGGCCTTATTTAATCACAGTCCAGCAATGGTAAGTTGTTAATTTGATTTCCTCGTGATTCTATTTGATACAACCTCTATACATGGAGCAACAGCAACTATATAACCGACCTCTTCTCCCGTGTTTTTGTCTACTGTATCTACTTCCTCTGGTTCACTACTCTGTATTGAAGTTTCATTGCTCTTTCTTCAGAGCGCTGCTGGAGGCATTCTTGGATTGGTCATTGCCATGCTTGTCGAGACACTTCTCTTTATTATCAGAACTTCGAGTCTAGATAAAAAACCGGCTAGAAAAGCCTCTTCGTTCACAACAACGCAGAAGAAGAATCAGTAGGTTTCATCACAAGAAGGTGATTCTTTCTATGTTTCCTTAGAATAGGAATAAATATTTTGGTATTGAGCATCTTATTTATTTCTCCTCCTGTGAATTTTTATGCTGTAAAAATATGTATTCTTTGATTTGTGTAGCTAACTATAGGAGAATTATTACTCTGGCAATGCAAAATTATTTCTAAGTGGGAAGTTTGTCTTTGGCACTTGTAATACAAGTTAATTTTATTGTCATTCACAGAAGACCATGTGGTTTGTTTAGTACTCCCCGTTCACTTTTATCTGTTCACTATTAAAAATAAATATCCGCTTTTACTTGTTCAGTTTGAAAATCAAGAGATAATTTGTCACTTAATTTCTCCTTCCTCTATTCCAGATTTACTGAATTTTGTAGGCTTTTTTCATTGTTCAAAATAATTGAATAGTTTCAAGTTCAAGATGGATGTTTGAAATATTTTCCATATTTGCCCTAAGTCTACTTATATAAAGTTATATTTATGATTTCATAAAAAGGGCAATAGTGAAAATTATAGTTTAACGTATGCCCTTGAATGTTTTTCTGAATATGTGTGCATTGCTTCACAAGTTCACTTTATATGGAATAAAGGAAGTAATTTACTCTTATTAGTAACTATATTCATTTTTCAAAATATTGAAATTATTATTATATTTAAGAGGTGATATTACTTATTAGACGTGGACAAATAAAATCGGACGGAGGGAGTACTATTCACTTGCTTAAATGCAAAGACAAATAGAAGCGTGAAAATAAGTTCAACATGCACATGGAATGCTTGAATTACTACTTAATTATGCCTTCAAATTATGTCAAAGGTAGCTCAACCTTAATTAAAGTTGTTACATTTGAATTTGGTACTACAACTTTAAAATGAACCTTAGTATTGGGGCATTTAATGTTGTCTCTTAGGTCTCTGCCTTGTGACTAAGAAAATGATAACGGCCCTTCCTTAAATATATTATAGTAGTAGTTTGAATAATAAGTTATTATTAAATGGATATTAATCGTGCCAATACATACTATAAGAAAACAATAAAGTCATCCTTATCATTATAATTGTTAAATCTTCTAATCCAAACGAAGACAAATTTGCAATAATTTCTTCATCTATTAGGATATTTGTGTTTATGATATTATATAAAGTATGACAATTGAATAGGGATTATGAAAGGAAAAAAACAAGATATGGATGAGCTTAGGATATCAAAGCAAATTTTTTTGTACACTAATTCTAAAAGTAATTAGACTTAAGCTAATTTAATTTTTTTTGTGGATTATTCCATGGCTAAAACAAGTGAGAAAAAACAGTGCTAATATACTGTTCCTCTAATCACAATTTCATTCCTATACAAGGGATTTACTCCTTCGTTGATTTATTAAATCCTCCTTGGACAATATTAATAACATATTCAGTTTAATCTCACAAATGACACTATAACACAAAGTATATATATACCTCTACACAATACATTATAACTAAACGAGAGAAGTATTGAAAACACCTCTAAACTTGACGCAAATTATTAGTTTTATCCCCGAACTATTGACAACCTTAAAAACACATCTACTTGAGTAACTAAACTTAGATACACCCCCGATCACCCTCAATTTTCCACAAGACATTACAAGTGGTCTCAAACTCTTGTATGACATGTAACTCTTAATAAAAAGCCAAGAAAACACCCTTAAACTTGGTGAGAATTTAGGGGTGTATTTCACTCATGTTGTAAGATCGAGGGTGTATTTAAGTTCAGTTAATCAAGTAAAGGGGTATTTTTAAAGCTATCCACAGTTTACGGATGAAACTAATAATTCACACCTAGTTTAGGGGTGTTTTCAATACTTCTCTCTAAACTTTTTGTGGCTAAATATTTTAGCTAAAATTATTATTTTTCATGATATTCATAGCAAGATGTAGCGAGGAAATACCAAAGGCACAAAAAGGAATAGCAAAGCCAAAAACTTAACCATCAAAAGATATGATATAGTGGATGAGGTTACTGCTTTTTTAATTAAATCTTAGATTCGAGTCTTAACTATAAAAAAAATCCTTATAGAAAACAAATACCAAACACCGTTAGAAAAAAAAGAGGCACGAAGTTAGAGGGGTTGGGAAACAGATGGAAAATTGAAAGGCATGTGAAGTAACATGATGGTATTAAAGTGGTCCATAATCCAAGATGTTTGCTCACTTAATAAAACCAACAAATAGTAGAGTGAAGGAAACACAAAAGAATGTGCACATTACATTGCAACTAGGGTGTCCATAGGTCGATTTGATTTGATTTTTATTTAAAAAATCTAAATCAATTATGTCAATTTATTAAATCTAAAAATCAAATCAAACCACATAAAAATCAATTTTTTTAGTTTCGGCTTTAGTCGGTTCTTTCAAATTTTTTCGGTTTTTTTTATTTTTTATAACTATATGGTGTTTGAAAAAGAGATCAAATATATTTTCACTTACCTGTGTGATAAGCTAAACTTAAAAAATGTTAAATGAATAGAAATTTTTGAAAAACGGTAAAATTCACATGAGTACTAAATTTTTTTTTTGAAATATCAATGCTCATTATGTTAAATTAATAAGATTAAAGGCTACATGCAAATTGAATACAAAATAAAATATTTAGAAAGTAAATTGTTAACTTTCAATTGTTACTTCACATGGTTCAAAAATTGTTAACTTTCAATTGTTAAAACATATATATATTTGATGTAAGATTAAATAATTCCGGATATGGTTTTGAAGTGAACGGAATGGACAAGATCAAATTTGTCGTCGTATTAAGGAAGTGACAACTTACTCTACCAACCATGTTAGAGCTTGATTTACGATCCTGTTTATCTGACACATTTTTTTAAAAGAAAATTAATTATAATAATTTACTAAATTAAGTTTATGAATAATGTTTTAAAACACTATTTTAACAACTATTACTTTATGTAGTAATATTTCTTAAACCCGTCCTCATGTGTTTTCACCTTTTTGATTCTTTGATGATTCAAATTCACAATCTTTAAATTGAAAGTAAGAGGTGTTTACCATCTGAGCAACTCCCTCTTGTCACTATTTTATATAGTTATTTAAAATTAAAGATGTATAAGAAAAGGATGATAAAACTCTCTTAGTATTTTATTAAAATGGACAAGTAAAATAAAATGTATATTTATATTATGAGGGTAGAGTAAAATGTAGAGAAGAAAATATTTGAAAAATTATTAAAGGTAGGAGAAGATGACAAAAGAGATTGATAGAATGAATTTTATTTTATAAGATATTATAATGTGGAAGTACGAATAGATAAGGTAACAAATTAGAATGGATGGGCAAGGAGGAAAAATAGAAATATAAATTAGTAAGATGAGGACTTGTTAACACTTTAAATTCTTTTTATTGTGTTTTGATATTAGTGTAATGATTTGAGATTGAAACGTTATTGTTATTTTTATATTTCTATCCAGTAGTCATTAAGATCTATTTATATGAGGGTTCACCTATTGATTTTATTAGTTGGTAAAGCTATAATTATATAAATATAAATAATGAAGATGAGGTCTGGTTAACAACATGCATGGGTTAAGGATTTTTCCAATAATTGCATATCTTAGGTTTGAGCCTTTAGGAATATAATGAAATATTTTTTATTGGAAACGCTATCTTCAAAATAAGCTTTACAATGTGTTAACTTAAATTTTATCAGTCCCCAATTAGATACCAAACATTAGGTCGAAAAGAAGAAAAGGAAACTCTCAATTATCTTTACATCTTAATGATCTAATGAGATACAATTAGTATGTGTGTTACAAAAATGAAAGGAAGTTACAAGAAGAAATTTAATTTATAAGAGCGTAAATTATGAATTTTTTTTAGACTAAAATTCTCTGATCAATTACAAACTGAAACAATTTATTTCTCAACAGTGGAAACAATTTTTATTTTATTTGTAAAATAAATAAAATTGGAAAAAGCAACATAAACGGCAGAAATGAAATGGGGTGTCCCTTTTAGAGATGGTTCAATTGTACAAGCTAAATCATAAAGTCAAATCAAATCGACGAATCAAATTAAACCGAAAAAAAAACGATTTGTGGTTTGGTTAATTTGGTTGGTTTGGCGGTTGGAAAAAAAAAGACATGAGTTCCCAATTTAATTAATTTCGTGGAGACAGTGATATAATATCATATTTTCTCTAGTCACTTACTAAATCGTCCTCAATTCCATTATGTGAGCTCTACATATAATTTCTATTAGTAGTTAATTTGGGATATAATCATATTTCTTTTGTCAGTTAATTGGGATTGATTTATACAACAAAAGAAGAATCCACAGCAAATAGGGGCCAGCGTTAATCTTCACTTTTTAGCAAATATGAAATCCTTTTTATCAATGAAAAGCATACATTTATTATATACTGGAAAATATTACAGCTAGCTAGGAGTGAAGTGTTTTATTTTATGCCCATCGTTTATAGCCAACTTGCTAGTTGAGAAGTAATCTCCAAACAATACGAATTTTAATTACTTTGTAGAAATTACATTAGTTAATTAACAGTAAACACCTCCTAATTAATTCCATCATCTTTCAATTTTATTGCAAACTTTTAACACAATAAACCGTTGCATGTATATAGTAAAGTTAATGTTTATTTTCATAACAATCATCATTTTTTGGGCCAGATAGAGTGATTGTTGCAATATAATCCAAAATTATTTATCCTTACCAGTTACCACTACATCAGCTCATTAATTTCTGACTCCAAGCGTTATACTACGATCCCCAACCCAATAAAGTTTTGGGCCAAGGATATGGATGGAGTAACACAAATTTGTAAAAATTTCACCGGGTTGGAAAAATTACCTAACTACACCATTTATTATCATATTTTTCCTATCGTTTTAAAAAATATCAAAAATCCCCCATTTTTGCTCTCATTATTTCTTTTTCCGGATACATTAATTTGAAATCTCCTACCCATGATTTTCCTTCCTTTTCTCACTCCACAAATCTCTCGACAGTTACTTTCATTTATCTATTTTTGAATTTCAATTTTTTTCTCTTTTCAATTAATGATTTCCAGTTATTCTATTGGTAGATTTCTTTCAATCACTTCAGTTTTCAATTTCTTTTTTTTTAAAAAAAAAAATTCATCTTAAAAAAATACTGAATCTTTTACTCCCAGTCTCTTTAAGGAATAAAAGTGGAAAAAACTTGCTAATGCACAAAGTTCATCTTGGAGTGCATTTGGAATGGTTCCATGAATTTCTAATGGCGGTCTTGATACACTTCATTTTGTTGGTTCGATCTTTCAATGTATCTCGCTTATTTTGATTATTAAATTAGTCTTTATTAGTGTTATCAATGATCCGATACATCACTGCTACAATAGTCTTTGTTTTATTCAATGTATCATGTTCATATTTAAGGTGTTGAATTGATACATAACTCTAATGTTGTTGAATCTTTGATTAGTGTTTATCATGTTCAATATAAATGTACTTGATACATAAACTTTGTGTTATGTATCACACACCAAAAAACTTGCTATTTGGAACAATTACATGTATAATGTTTTTTAAAATAAAATAAAATATAGTATTTCTCAAACAAAATAAGATACATAAATAATTATGTATCATGCACTATTTTTTTAGGCATGATATGTAAATTCGAATTCATACTAAATGTATCCGATACATAACAATTACCAAACAATAATGTATTGATCTCAAACCTAAAATCTTATGGACAACACTTTCTTATTTAATGTATCTAGTAGAAATACAACACTTATCAATTTAAATTGAAAGGATCTTCATGATGTATCTTCTCAAAAGTTTTGAAAGGATCTTCAATGAACTAGGAGAATAATTTTTAAACTCAAAATTTTCAAAAAAATTGAATCAAAATTGAAAGCATCTTCAATGAAGTGGGAGAAGAATTTTGAATCTCAAAATTTTCGACAATCTTGAATCAAAATTGAAAAGATATTCGATGAACTTGAAGATTCACAAAAGAAATCGTTTGTCCAACAACAATTCCATCACTTTTGTATCCTTCGTAACTCACCTCACTAACCCAAAATTTCGACATAAGTTTTTAAATCAAATTTGAAAGGTTTCTTCGCTGAATAGGGGGAGGGGGGGAAGCAATTTGAAAATTTGAATTTCTTCGTTCTGTTAGAATTTGTCTCGGTATGATTGAAAGTAAGAAGAAACGTAAGAAGATCAAAATATTCATTATGTATCGTATGAAATTTTCAGCTAATGGATGAAACAGAGAGAATGATGAACAAGAAGAAGAATTTTATTTTTTGAATTTTTTGATTTGTTACACTATATGATTAAATCCTTGACAATAATTTGGAATGGGATAGAGCAATTTATAGGATCTTAATTTGATCTTCATTTTTTTCCCCTTAATTAGCGCACAGATGGATACTATGAGATTTTAATTTGATTTTTAAGCTTTTGTTCCCCCTTAATAAGTGCAACAGATAGATACATAATGTATCAACAATATGTATTTGGATCCTTAATTATGTATCCGAAATGCCTATAAACATGGGATTTGTGTAATTAGAAAAAGAATAGGATAGAAGGTAATTTAGGTTTTACACTATGGGATTTATGTAAGTTATCCATCTTTATATTGGTAATATTATGATTTATGGTATATGTATTAGTTATATATAGAATAATATCAAACAAAGAAATGATAATACCGAACTAATATATACATTATTATTTTTCTACTGCATTCTACCAAACGACTCCTATTTAGTTTAACTTAAGGCCTAATTAGGTATACCCTGGTTGGTTAGAAATTATTTTCAGAAGAAACTAGAGTGTTTGATAGTTTTTTTTTTTTTTTTTTTAATATTCTATAAATTGTTTTTCTTAACCTGGAGGAAAAAAGAAGACAACTTCAATAGATAACTTGAAGTCAACAAAAAGCAAATGACATTCACTGAATCACACTTGTTTCAAATAATATAGATTATAGTAGTTTTGGTGTCTGAAAAATTAGCAAAGAAAAATACCATCAAAATATTTTTTTGTTGATCACTCAATGTTTTAAGCACAAAGAGATTATTATTAGCACAATAGTCACAATATTTATATTATTCATAAATATGAACGTCTAATGTGAGAACAAATAGATTAGTATTTGCACAATAACCACGTTATTATTTTCACGGCTATCATAAGCCTACTAAATAATTGAATAAAGCAACACAAAGAAAAATGGATACAAGAATATGTAATTGCAATTGCACAAATTTTTGCTCCCAATTTTAGACATTTATAATTTAGTATGCAGGTTGAGTTCGTGTAGTAATAGCAGTACGCTAAATGCTCTTATGCTCCCAACTTTAGTGATTTGTAATGCTTTTCCAACTTCTGTAACATATTTTAGTCATTGCATTTTCTTCTGGTGTTTATACTATCATGCACACTATCAAAATAATTGAAAAAGAAACATCAATACTAGTCCTCCTGCTAATTAGTAACTAACAATTATCGAGACTTACGACTTATTCTTCTTTCCTATGAATTACGGATGCTCCAATTGGAAAGGCATTCATAGTTGGTGATACAAATAGTGGAGGTCGTGGTTGGAGACACGGAGCAGGAGGAGGAATCATTGACTCGATAACAATAGAGAAATGTCGTTATTAAAATGTTATGCATGTGTTAAAGCACAACACCGTTGAAGTTCATATAACATTATAAATCAATTGAAACATATTTTATAAATGATACAACAAGCAGTAGACATTTGAAAAACTTATTAAGATGGGATGATCAGAAACTTTGATATCCAACTCAAACAAATTAGTTGCTTAACTTGCTACAAAATAATATGAGAAAATAGTTTCTTATGTGTGTTAAAAAAATTGAATTTTAAAAAATGATCCTAAAGATTTCCTTATTTGTAATGAATTACCGCATCAAAATTTTCATAATAGGTGTACTAATATTTTACACGTACAAAAAATTTTGAACTCGTATTTTAAGATAAATATGAGCAAATGGAGGCAAGACAATGACAAATTACAAGATAAACAGAGGCTAAACAGAAGTATAATACTTTATGAATCAATTAAGCACTATACTTTTATGAGTCAATTAGACCGGAAAAGAAAAAATCAAAATGGAATAGTACAATTTTATACCTTTTCATGTATTTGCGTTTATATTTTTGAAATATATATTGTAGGATAATGCTACTAAAGAATCTCTTTTCGACATATATGTATCATTTATTCCATTAGATCATTTTTCATAAAACTATATATATTCATTTTACTATTAAAAAAATATTTAGATCTACTTGATAGGGAAATTATGTTGCATGGAGCATGGAGTGTTGGTAAACAAGAACTCACATTTTCAGAAGATGAAAGTTATGGAACTGAGAATGTTGCAGTAGAGGTGTGGAATACCAGGATAAATAGGATTAGAAATGAAGATATTTGGGATAAGGTTGGAGTTGTCTCAGTGGAGAACAAGAAACGTGAAGCGATATTGGAATAGTTTAGACATGTGAAAAGGAGATATGCATAATTTCATAAATATAAGGGCAAATACAGACAAATATAATGCGGAAATGTGAGAGGTTGACTATGGATAATTTCAGGAGAGGTAGAGGTAAGCCGAAGAAGTATTGGGGGAGGTGATTAGACAAGATATGATGTAGTTGAAGCTTACTAAAGACGTGACCTTAGATAGGAGATTATGGAGGATATAGATTAGGATAGAAAATTAGAAGGTAATAGAGCATTGTCTCGCTTATCCTTAGATAGTAAAGTGTTGTGTTACTTATCCTTCCAAATTTGATATTGCTAGTCGTAGTATCTTGTCCTTAGATTTCTATTACTATTTACTGTATCTTGTATTTTAATTATCGTACTATTTTATTGTAGGTAGTATTTTCAGAATGCTTTATCATATTTGACCAACTGTGCATCATATCTTAGAGGCTATGCATCATTGTGATGCTTCAAATCAACTATACTTTAATAAATTTTCATAAATTTAAAATTATAAATCCGTCTCTGATTATTTCAAACCGATTTCATTTTGCCAAGTGACAAAAAAGAGAGGATAAATTTGATCGGAGAATTTGTAAGTTAATCATGCAAGTTTAGAATTATGACAACAAAAGATTCCTTCTTAATTGTTATGATTATCGTTTGTTTCTATGAGCTAATTAATGACGATTTAGAGAAGATCAGAGAAAAAAAAATGTAGGCTTAATTCACAATTTTAACTTTTCTAAATTTTATCAGACTTTTTGTTTTACTTTTACTAGACTCAAAATTTGTTATTTATATTTGTTTAGTAAATTTTCTTATCCATCTATCAAATTTGAATCAAAATTATTATATTTAATGAACTCAAAATATATCATAAATATGCATATTTGCAGCAAAGATAATGTAGTATATAGCTAGTAGTACAATACATATATATATTTTGATCTTAGCTGATATTTATGCTTTTTAATTTTGGATATACATAAGTACTTAAAGTACTATAAAATTGAACAGTAGGCACATGTGACCTACGTGACACAATAAATGTAGAATGTCACATAGAACACGAAATACTACGTAGGACATGTGTATCTAATTGTTCAACTCTATTCAAGTTTAAGTGTCTACATGCATATTCCAAAATAAAGGACATAAATATCTGACGAGACCAAGTTAAAGAGCATATTTATGACTTATGCCTAGTATATATAGCGGTTGGGTGTGTGATAACAACCCCCCACCCCCCATTGATGGAAAAGGGACGAAAATGTTCTAAGAACGTTTTTTTCACCTATTAAATCAAATTTAACCCTTCTTTCCTTTATTGAATTTTAACCCTTCTTTCCTTTATTGAATCAAGAACGTTTTTTTCACCTATTAAATCAAATTTAACCCTTCTTTCCTTTATTGAATTTTAACCCTTCTTTCCTTTATTGAATCAAGAACGTTTTTTTCACCTATTAAATCAAATTTAACCCTTCTTTCCTTTATTGAATTTTAACCCTTCTTTCCTTTATTGAATCAAAAATATCTTTAACATATTAGAAATGACTTAAACCTGCTTCTTCCGCCTATTAGATCAAATATGCATATTTTCAAAATCTAAATTACCCTTCAATTAATAACTCAATTATATGCCATTTGATTAAATACGTAATCTTTATTTATTGGTTAATGTAGGTGTGTCTTTTGGTGTGTGTGTCGTGGTGTGGGGGGGGGGGGGGGTTTAAAATATTTATTAAAAGGGAGATCAGGGTTTTTACATACTATCCATTGCGAGTTCTAATAGTAAAATCAAGATTTTTAATAAGGGGATTTAAAATATGAAGAAGTCAAAGAAGGTTAAATATTTATTGTACTATATACATAAAAAAATATATATATTATAAAGCGAAAGTAAAGTACAAAGGTGCGCGGAGAAAAGACGTTTAGAGTGGAGGAAAAACCTCCCTTTACCAAATTTACCAGTCTGGAGTGAAAAGGCGATTCATTCCTTAATCTTTAATTGCATAAAAAGATAATGATATAATTATAGAAATCCGAGTTATCAAAGGATTTCTACAATTATATCTAGTATGAAATGAGTCAATCATCCACTTTGATATCTTATTGCACAAAATGATGGTACCGTTCCTCCATTAATCAAGAATTTCGATTTTTAAGAAAAATGTTCATTAAAAGAAGATTCTAGTTGAAATGTTTGGATCTTTGACTACATAGCTAGCTACCAAAGTCAATTCCAGTTTGAATTAATTACCTTTGATTTCATTAAATACTGCATTCTGCAGCAATACAGTTGTAAGTAGTATATCTCTGACTCTCTTATGTACACAAAATGCTAAAAAAAGTGAGCTGGTGCATTAGTTTGGGGTCTAGTAAAGAATCAGACCACGACAACAGAGACGAAACTAGAATTTCAACTTTTGAGTTGTAGATATTAGAATGACTGATTTTAATTGTTAATAATTAGGTTCTAAATTTTAATATGTATACATATTTTCAATACAAATACATAATTAAACAAAAAATACTAAATTCAATTGAACTATTAGCTAGGCTTCTTCCTCTGCCGGATGCACAAGGGTCTACTAATACAGCGTTATTCTGTATTTTGTTTACAAGAAGTCTTTTTTACGGCTTCAATTTGTGACCTCCTGATAACGTGAACATCCAGCAGAGTGCAATACAGATGTAGTGGGGAGTAGAGTCCACAGTCCACACTATATATTTATGTCATCACCACTCATCAGCATTCAGCCAATTATGATAAATAATGAGTGGTTCATGGCTTCCACTCTATCTGTCTATTCCAGCTTCTTCCACTTGGCCCTTTCCTTCAAAAGTTGTTAATAGCATATATAGCAAGTCCCTAGCCAATTAATCAATATTGTTTATTCTGTATATTATATAAATACGTCATTTAACTTAGTTTTAAATTATATTTATGTTTTCTAATTTTAGGTGTGCATAAATACATATTTAAACTTATATAAAATTGAACATATAGATAAGTGGCAATTTGTGTCTTATGTGTATTATATCATGTAAGACTCATGTGTCTATTTGTTCAACCTTATACAAGTTTAAAAGTTTACTTGTGCATAGCCAAAATTGAAGAAAATAAATGTGAAATAAAGTCAAGTTAAATAACACATTTATGTATCTATTTGTATGCATCTCTGACTAATATACTCCATCGAACACATGCTACTTTACAAGTTTTGATTAATAAATGAAATCACCTGATGTTTTTTTTTATAACCCTCATCTTCGAGGTTTGTCTCATCTCATTGATCACTAGACCAATCTTAAATTTTATTTTAGTGCCACTACTAGTTAAACAAGATATGGAAACTTGGTCTCTTTCTTTTATTAACTTTTATTTTGTTGATATTTTATAGCTACTAGGGTTTTGCATCTATGTTATAATCATCAAAGAGCAAAATAGACTGCAAAATCTGTCCAGTTGTGAATTGGATTCCTTTGCTTTTAGCCATAAGAGCAGGGCCGGCTCTATGTATACAAAAATAAGGCATTGGCCTTAGGCCCCCCAATTTGAGGGGGCCTCAATTTTTTACCAAGAATAAATTATGTGTTAATTTTTTAAAGAAAAACATTAATTATTTATGATAGAAAGTATATATTTAAATTTATTATTTTATTCTCTTCAACCCAATACAAATAGAAAAAATCAAGAAAATATTGTTTTATTTTCTTTACTACTCTCTCTACTAATACTCACATTATTTCTTTTTAACTCCTTTTACACTCTCCTCTTTAAATTGTTGATAAGTTACAGTAATATTCTGTCAAAAATATCACTTAATAGTCAAAAAGTGTTGAACAAATTGAATTGTAAATTCTTTTTCCATTTGTTCTTAGATTTTCAAGCATTACAACAACCATAGTAAAATGTGGATTAACCAAATTATCAACTTCATCAAAGCTATGGTTCTAACTCTTATATTTATTTGAAATTTGTCAACTTATTACTTGTAGAACTATGTTAACAATTCATATAATGATTGCCCGAGTAAAATAATATTTTTCAACGTTGAATTAATAAAATCTTATTTAAAACTAATAATTGAAAAAGAAATCGAATAAATCATTTATATATAAAAAAAAAATTAGGTAATACGTTGCATTTAAAAATGTAAGAAAAATAAATTTTAAATAAATGCATGTGAAGTTTATTTAGATTTAGGCCTCTAATTAAGATTTCGCTTTAGGCCTCCGATTACGTTGAGCCGCCCCTGCATAAGAGTGTTTGGTGTCTGAATAATTATGCATTTGTACCAACAATGATGGTAGTGGAGTGACAAATACTCTTTCATTCTTAATCAAAAGGTCTAAGATTTGAGTCTCTGTATCGCCTTTGTTAGGGAGCGTTCTATCCCCAATGTGGGACTTCCCAACGTGAATCCAAATTTAGTCAAGCTTCAATATGAAGTACCGGACACCGGTGGGAAATAAAAAAAAATGCATTTGTACTTTTTAACCTGAAGGAAAAGGGAGGATAACTTCCATGGACAGCTTGAAGCCAACAAAAAGCAAATGACATTTACTGAATCACTATCATCTTACTTTAGATGTGATATCTTTGGTGTCAGGAAAGAATTCATAATAAGCAAAGAAAAAAAACCTATCAAAATATTTTATTTCTTGTCAATGAATTGTACAAACTTTCATCACAATGAACTCTAACAAATGCTAAAAGAATAAATGCACACCATAACAAACCACCACAAATATGAATGGCTAATGTGAAAGCTAAAAGATTATTGTTTACACAATAACCATGCTACAATTCACATTGCTATCATAAACCTACTAAATAATTGAATAAAGCAACACCAAGAAAAAGGAGTGTGGTTGGAAGAATATATAACATCAACAAAACAAGAATGTGGACATGTGAAGCAGAGCTTGTGTAGATGGGACAAATTAGGGTCGGTACTCAGTTTCTAGTGTAGGTTGTGTTCGTGTTACAGTAGCAGCCGGTGCTTTTGTGCTCCCGACTTTAGTCATTTGTAATGACTCTCCAACCTCCGTAGCCCTCTCCATTTGTTGCATTTTCTTCTTGTGTTTGTACTTGCTCGCACACACTATTAGAAGACCTAAAAGAAACATCAATAATAGTCCTCCTACTATCGAACCAACAATTATCCAGACTTTCGACTTGTTCTTCTTTCCCTTATGATGATTTATGGGTGTTTCTGTTGGAGGGGATGGACCAGGAGCAATTGACTCGATCACAATAGAGAAATGTCCCTGTTGAAAGGTTGTGCAAGTGTTATCTGACAAAACATTGCTGAAATTCAGAGACCCTTGTAAGTCAATTGAAACGCACTTTGGAGATGATCCAACAGGCAACGGCTTGACATCTGAAAATCGTATTGAGATGGGCTGACCGGAAGCTTTGATATCCAACTCAGGCAAGTTAGTTGCTGCCAAGTTTGATGCATCATAAGCAAGAAGACCCAATACAGGAGCTAAGTACATGTAGCCAGATAAGTTGTAATACGTTGAAGAAAAATTGCCCAAATTTTGATAGACAAGAACAAGCCTCTCAACAAAAGACTGTTCAACAACACCAACAGGTATTTTGAACTCTTTATACATTTCAAATCCTCGACTCCTTAAGCTGCCACTCCTAAGCCTCAATCCAGACACCTTAATCCCTGTCAAATTCGAGGGGACATTTCCATCATAGATAACACCTGTTCTAATTCTCGGGCTATCAAATGCACGATAAGCATAATCCTGGAGGAGTGCATCTAGTGCCCGCGCAGCCCCTATAGGAAAGTCAGTTACCTGAGAACTGCCTAATCGCGGCAACCAAAACAGCCACATTAGAAGGTGAAGCATCGTGAGACTTCCAAGAAGCCTCATCATGCTTCACAACTTCGTTAATTCACACCGCAGATCCACAAGTCACAACAATGTCAATCCGCAAACACACCTTCTTATTCTCGACAACAATATTGACTATGCTTGCTTGCAAGCACCAAAACTAACCAATTAAATCCTACAAGCCCCAAAAATTGTCACAACTTATATACTGATAAGAGTTCTCAGATCCAAAATGAACCCAGCAAAACAAAACGAAAACTCAAGCACTTAAATATCTCAAACAGACTTGAGGTTCACACTTTATGTACTTTAAATTCATTGAAGAATCTGATACTGCAAAACAAATATAACGGTAACAGTATGAAAAGGCAAGCAGACTTGATACTTTAACCCGTTGAAAAGTCGATAATTCCAAACACCTTTTGTGGTAATTCTTGTTCAAAAGTAGACTGGAGTCAAATAATGAACTTGATTCCCCTTAAAACAACTCAGATCCATCAATTTACTAACCAATTCCTAAACCCTTAAAAACAATTTTTAGCAATTTTGAATGATTTTTCACAGGAAAAAATGCGAACTTCTTATTCTGTTTGAATGATAAAATGAAAGTTTACCAGGATCGAAATTGACGTCAAACACTTCAGTTGATAATAGCTCAGACAGCAGAAGTTGGCATTGTAACAAAAATGGGTCTAAAAAAATGTGAGGAATTGCTTCAAATCCAAGTTGGCATTGTTTCAAAAAGTTGGTATTTAGAAAAAAACAAAAAAAGGATGAATGACTTAGGTATGAAAGAGCATAAAAAAGAAAGGAAAATGGAGATTTTGTTGAAGATGAAGAAGTGGTGTGAGAAGAGGAGAGAGAGGAGAAGTAGTAAAGTGAATGCCAAAAAGGAGAAGAAACAGTGGGGTGAAATGTGGAAAAGGGTTAGTAGTCCCCATGTAGTCTAATTAATTAATTTCCATATTTGTCTAATCTTTAAAATTACATATTTAAAAATTATATAAATTGTAATCAATATGATGAAAAATTATTTGATCGTCAATAAGTGAAACGTGATAAAAGTAAAAGTAATACGGAAAAGTATGATAAAATTATGGTATACTCCATGATTGAGCTGTGAATTCTACAAAAATGATACTCCATATCTCTTTTTGCAAAGAATAAACGCGGTACTAAATTTTCTAATGATTGAGAAGAGTATTTTTGGCTGTAATATTTTATTTCCAATTAAATATGGTATACTTTATACATATAAAATTAATGTGTGCGCTAGCTGTATACCTAAATACTCTATTGTTACTAATTCTATGTAGACATTTGGTTTAATTATATAATATTTGCGGTGACAAAAGGAGAACAGAATTTCATGTGACAAATTTAGAGATTTTGAAAGAATAAATCAAAGAAAAAAATTAGGTTGAACTTCAATCATATGAAACTCAAAACGTGGCATGTCTCAAATTAAAATAGGTGAACTTACAAATGTTTATGCATTGCGGATACAACTTAAATGATGGTCGCAAAATCTTCGAGGCAACCAAGACTATGCTTTTCCCAAAAGATGCCAGCTTGATTTTACATACAAACACCACTGGTAGAAATAATCATTTTTCTGTATAGGTTTGTTTAGGGGATGAAACCTAACTGGCCATGGGGATAAAAAAAGATATATCTAACTACAACACTATTTCATACATTGTACACTTGAAAGTTCTGTTGATTAATGGACGGATACAAACATATGAACAATAGCCTGCTCCTTGTGTGGAACTGTGTATAAACAATGGCCTCAAGAGACTGCGTTGAGCCAATTAGTACTTTCGGGAGCAAACAGATCAGGATTCTGAAATAAGTGTGTCAATATGCTTTTCCGTGGATGGGCGTTCAGCTATAGCTGTTCTTAGTGAAATTGGCAGCTTTTGAAGAAACTCCCTCTCGTCGACAACAATTTCTTCAGAATAACTGGAAAAAGAGACTAGTTGATCCGTCACCAAATGATTTTAGATCGGCAGGTTTTACTAAAGACCTGCACAGAGGGCACGTCCTTTCCCTCTCAAACCTGGCACCACAAATTAGAGCCATCAAGCAACCAACAAAAAATGCAATTTTCCTAATTCTCATTACAATTATTCCATGCTTGTTTTCTAGGCTTTAAATAGGACAGAGGAAACAAGTAATTCTTCAGAATCAGGAGAAAACATAATTGCACAATATTAATTTGCAAAAGGGTAAGTCAATATAAAATGGGTCAACCAAAAACATCGGCAAGGAAGATGCCATCCTATTTCATTACATAATAGATAGCACTGTGTCAACCTAACTTTGATAAGGACGCATAGCAAAATAGCCTCTAGTAAAGACCTCCCCCACTTCACTTCCGATAGTAAGGTTGAGGGTTCGAGCCACTGAAGGAGCTAATTGGGAAAGGGTAATTGTTGGCTCCTGGGTTGGAGGATGAAGTTTATCATATCAAAGAAGAAACACATCATATATCTACTTTTGCTTGAGTGTTTCTATCCAGTAAAAATTGATAAAACAAAATTATCCTTTTGCTTGGGTCGGAGGAAAGATCCTAGCCTTGGGCATAATAAAGTCCATTACCAATTCAAGGTTGAATAAGCTCAAAGAAACTGAAGAAAGGGATATCAAATATTGCTTGTCCATGGTTCATATGATATTTGCAACCTTATGTTATACATGCTGTGCTCATTAATTTTAAAACTATAGGTGACTAATGAGAGAGGGGAGATAAGAGGTTACTCCAGCATGCATGGCACATGCTTAGTGAGTCAAAGCACAACTGGCTGAAGAGAAGTGCAGATAACTTACCATTCAGACACACAGTCTTCACAGAATATATGTTTACAACGTAGTAAGATTGGTGTATGCATTTTCTCCTGGCAAATAGCACAGAGATCCCCAGCAGCATTGACCTGAAATTAATCATATTGTCCTAGAGCTTCAGTAAGCACTTAAAGAAAACAATTCAGTTAATAAGTCCAATATTTACTGAAAACATTTTACAAGGATGATTATTCATTTCCCATCTTCAAGAGACCGTTACAACTCTGGTAGTTTTTTTGTTTTTTTTATGACAAGGGAAACCCGCAGCTGCTACACTTTGGATGCGCACATAATAAAAACCCCGCTCCTATGCAATAGCTCGCAAACAACACAAGAGAGGTAACTCACACTAGGCAAGCCCAATGCGATGAGCTCGACCCAGAAGGCAAACCCCTTGCTTTCTCTGGCAAGGGGCTTCGAACTTGAGACCTCCAAGATGGAGGTCCCAAGCCCAAACCACTGGGCCACCCCGAAAGATACAACTCTGGTAGCTTTTCCCCAACTCAATTCAAGAGCACTTGAATTTTTCCAACACCTCGTCATGTACTAAACAGTATACTCTTTCTTAAAAAAATAGCTTCTAGGATACAAAAGTAACTCCAAATTTCACATTTGATGTATTTTCTTTTTCTTTTGTTCTTAAGTTTTCTTTTTGATAAGCTAACACTTAAAGTCCTCCGTGGAGCTTCCCAAACATGTCAAAATCACTGTTCGCACAGAACTCTAACCAATTTGCAAGGCACCAAAAGGTTAGGATGAATAAGGACTTGCTCCTCCCAACCAAGCCCGAGAATATGTAAGGATATACACAGGTGAACATGCTTTCTTCTTTTTGTGTGAGAGAGTAGACAACTGACCAATCAAAAGATAGGTAAGAAGATACACCTGCTGCTGTAACTTGTTATAGGCAGCGAAATCCATAACATGAATGATAAAAGTTAATCCCAATAAAAGGCAAATCTTGTTTAACACAATTAGCTCACATGAATTTGGCATGTATTACAATTAACAACAACAATAACAGGTGCTGCAACGCAAAGCCACAGAGAGAACAAGAATTGGCACGAAAGGCCACAGTATATCCATATAAGAGAAAGAATTCCATGATGTGATAATATTTTACTAAACAGGGGAAGAGCTTTATGGATTTGACCAAATGATCCAACCAGATTATGAACCAGAATGACATTTCTGTGAAAACCAGAACTTCCAATCAAAATTATTTATAATGTGTACTCTAGAAAAAGCAGCTCGCTGGCTACAACAGTTTCAAGTGTGAAAATTGAAAATTTGCATCAATAAATAATTTATTTTTTAGAAATTCGCATCAATATTTTTTATGAAATAGATTCATTGCTAGCATCAAGAGGATGCTAAGCGTATAAAGAGATACTGTCTTAAGTTCAATAAATAATTCAAATAACTAAATGTCACACACAGATGTGTACAGCCTAATTCTATTACTATATAATAAGGTGTGTCCTCTTCATACAAATATGAAACTAAGATGTAAAGATCATTATTTTAACGATATCAAGTTTCCCAACCTTGACAGGGATGGTAAAAGAAATTACCATCCGAGGTAGGAGAAGATTGGTTAGGCTATAGCTGGTCATGGGAAGTGTAGAGAAACTCAAATCCAATTCTCAACACTACATTACCAGCAAATAAAATGTAAAGATTGTAGAGTCTTTTATATCTTATATACTCATAGACTATAAAATTTTGATAGTTATTTAAGTGACAGAAAAAATATTTATTCATAATATGTCATTACTTTTTAAAAATATTTATTATTATTATTATTATTATTATTATCTAAGATGAGCTTAATGGAGCGGCATGGTCATTGAGGATTCAAATAGCGACCACAACTTGCTTGGGATTGAAGCGTAAATGTAGTTGCTAATGAATGTTGGTGTCAGAGTCGACTTATGTGCAGAGATGTCAGGTAAACCTATTCGCCATAGCTAGATTTGATGAGCCCATACTGAGTGATTGAGTGTCGTAGCTCAAATCTGACCATGAGATCTCCAAGTTATTATTTCTATACCTTAACCATTCAGCCATGCTCTTATGGACACAATAATTGCCTATTGATAATCTTTCTTTTTTTTTTGTTTTTTTTTTTGAGAAGGTAAAATTCCTATTGATAATCTTTCTTTTCATGATAAACAATTAGCACGCTCCTATCACAATGGCCACCATAAAATAAATTATTCAAGTGTGTGACCATCTCATATATATATATATATATATAT
>NW_006239315.1:252689-256422 GCF_000226075.1 Solanum tuberosum | reverse complement strand
CAATTGTATACAAATTCAAATTTTATGCAGATATACAAACACAAATAACATATACATATACACGCAATTTTCATAGATACAGACACCCGATTAATACAAAAATATATATTTCTAATATATATATATATATATATATATATATATATATTTTTGTATGGGCGACTGCACCAGCAAAAATAAAATAGAATGGGTGTGTGCACCAGCAATAAAGTATGGCTTCTGCAATCATTGGGATGTGTAACGCATTTATGAGCAGTAGTGAGTATATACTTCATCACTTTTCCTTTAAAGGGAAAATATCAACATACTCCCCAAGGAAATTCTCAAAAAAAAAAAAACATGGATAAAGCAAATGGCTGCCAATAAAATGACGAGGAGCAAGGGATGAACTGCATTTATTTCATTCTGGAGCAGAAGGCAATCTCTCCAACACCCAATATGCTAATTAAAAACAACCATACTAGAGTAAGATTTTCTTCCCCATATACTCAAAATGAAACTTTTCCAGTAAACAACACAGCAATCTGGAACTTTTCCACATAGAATAAATTAATATTTGAATCAGAGTTAGATATTCAAACTGTGATTCCTCCAAGGCAGAAAAATAAACCAAATCACCAGATGATAGGTTTCTAAGTTTGAAATTATTGTGTTTGAGAACAAAAAATTCTGACTTTGGATAATTGAGTTCTATGTTGCATTATGAGCTTTTCTTATATATTTCTTCTTTGCCATGAGCAGTAGAAGAGGAAAATTGTCTTACTTATCAAAAAAGAAGATGAAACCCATCTTAAGCAACTTAGGAAACATGCTTATTACTATTTTTGTTTATTAAAAGAACAAACCATATTACCTGTTCAGAAGTCGCATATACTCCATAATGAATCTCCTTACGTGACAACGCCTTTAAAGCTGTGAAGAAGGATTGGACCTGCAGAATATGAAGGTAGGATCAAATGAAAAATAGGTTAGAACAATGACAATGTTGACCCTTAAAATTTAGAAAGACTAGCATGCTGCATTCTCTAAAACAGAACATTAAGATACCCAAGGACAACAAATACATGGAAGAAAATAGAGATTTATTGGAAAAACATACCTTCTCGACAACAGAAGTGAGCTTGAAAGTTAAATACAGCCCGGTCATTAATGATGAAAAGAGGCTTCCATACTCCTTGTTCAAAAAGAAACGATACCAAACTGGAGCTGGGAGCAAAGCACGATACAGCAGTAAAAGATACTCAACCAAAGTTAACAATTGACCCTGTATGGAAAATAACTTATCAGAAAGCTTCTTTTTCACCTATTTATACACACAAATAGCAGTTAGCACAGAGCAAGAAAGAGATAATGCCTATTGAGTAAATGACAGGGTGAATAAATCTATCTAAACTGCTGTCACCTGCCTACGGTAGTTCCGGCCCCTGCTATTCTTGTAATACATCAGAAGAAAACATTTGCAGACCATTGCCGCCTGACGGACCAAAGTATCTATCAAGGAAAGCAAAGCGATAGAAGTCAACTCCATGATATCTTTTCAAACTATTCACACATGAGAATCCAGATGCTGAGCAAGATATTTCTAATCAGGACAACTTCATTAGAACACACCGTTCACCATGATCATGAAGATGGCATGCCAAAAAGGAGGTATGGCCTTTGGTGGAAGCATCAACAATGGAGACAAAAGATCATCATTTCGGTACCACCAGTAAAACCCAAATAAATAACTGCTGAACAGAATACATATGCCGATCAGAATAGAGATTTTCCTCTCACCCTGCAAGGAAGAAGAAGATTAATAATTTCATTGCTTATTAGTATGAGAAAAGTATCAAGCAGAAAAGGCAGGAAGAGTAATCAGCATATCAGCTCCTTCTATTCTTTTTTGCTCTTCCCTTGTTGAGGATTGGTGTTGCGAGGGCATTTTACATCACCTTAAGTGCAGTCTGCTTCTTTACAATATCATTTGACTTGAACATGACAGCAGCAATCAAAATTGTAACAAAAAAACCTGTGGGGTTCATGCACAAACCAAAGAGCAATCTTGAGAAATACTAACTTATGGAAATTATGGTAAAGAACAGTAACCCTCAAACAAGCAAAACAAGAAAATTTATAGCCATCATAACTTTCAATAAGAAAAAAAAAACAGTACGTAGATACCATCACTATCCCCCACCCCCCTCCCCAATAAACAGGGAGGGAAGGAAACAAGGACCACAAGATGAGAGGACAAGGATGGACAGAGGGGAGAGAAGTGAATTGCATAGTCATTTTCACTTGAATGTAAAAGAAAAAACAAAGAAGTCAACCACTACTAAAACAAATTATAAATACAATACAACTCATGTTGGCATAAATTGGTCCAAAATACTAGAAAGTCGCATTAACTAACCAAGATAAGTAGCAGTCTAATGGATAAAGTATTCATAATTCATACGGCCATACATGTATCATTTCTTAGTGAAGTACAAAAGTTCAATCCGCAAACCATATGACTCCGATGTTGTCAAATGTGAAATGCATAGAAAAACACCTGATCCTCTTCCGCATTAACTGCAGAGACAATATTGTGGCAACACAATAGCAATGAAAAGGCTCTGGCTACTTGAGAGTCAAAAGAATAACGGAAAACCCAAGCAAGCATCGTTAAGTACATGAAACGGTCAAAAGTACAAGCAAGAACTATGATGGACAGTTTCAAGTGAAAATCTCTTAGTTACCACGGAGAATACCTTGCAAATGTTGCCGAATGAAAACAATCAACAAAAGCAAAGAGAATGGAATAATTTGCTCAATCCACCTGGCAGCTTGCTGTATATCATATCTTTGGTAAGAAGACTCCCTATTATTAACACCAGCACCATCCGTAGTCCCTGTCTCCGTGTTTCCATTCATCTGTTGAGTAACTCCATCTCCCGCCCCTCTATCACTCGATTGACTCTCCAATGCTCCAACTGAAGCTGCAGACCCCGACCTCGAAACCGTCCTCCCAAAAACCTCATTTTCCCCATCCCCTTCCCTCAGTGTTCCACCAACAGCTGGTGATGGCACTACATTCCCAACTCTATCATGTTCCTGCTCACCAGCACCAATAATCCTAATCGAAACTTCCCCAGAGCCACCCGGAGAAGCTGGAGATGTCCCAGCATCATCCACACGAGGCTGAAATTGACTATTTATCAAACTATCCGATTCTGTATGACTTGATCTTGTCCTTAAAATTCCAGAATATTCCAACAACGTCGACAACGGAGAACGAAATAAATTGGCAGCCGACAATTGTACTCCATGCCTTCTAGAATTACTACCAATATTATTACTCGTTGATGAAATACCTCTTTGAGCGTCCGAATTTGCACCGGACGCTTCCATCCGCATCGCCCTAACCCTAGACCCAACCCTAAAAATTCAAAAAAAAAAAAGATCAAAACGCTAAAAAAAACAAACCCCAAAACGAAAAGAACCAATATAATCATAAAAAAAAACTCACCTTCGATATGGAAACGCCGTGGAAGAACTTAGACGATCAAACGGAGAACGATTCCTTCAAGAAATGTGAATCAACAAAACCTAAACGAACACTCAATCCATACAATTTGAGGGAAGAAAATGAAGAACAATCAGTCAACGCGGCGAATCAACAGTGCTTCAGAAGAAAAAGAAACGAAAGATGAAGAAATCAATGAAATTGAAAATGCAATGTAGGGATGATAATGAAGGCGATGGG
>NW_006239315.1:250035-251957 GCF_000226075.1 Solanum tuberosum | reverse complement strand
GGTGGGGGGTGGGTGAAATTTGCGGTAATGGTTGTGGGGTGAGTGGGGGTGGGGGGCTATGTGGCCTTTTTGGGCTCTCTTCGTTTCTGGCTGTCTGAAAAAGGGTTGTGTGCCATAAGAAGAAGAGAGCTAAAACATTTTTTTCAACCGTTAAAACACGTTCACCATATGTTTTGGATTCAGAGTCCCGAGGGAATTGCTTTTAGCAGAGAGTATTTTATCCTTTAATATGTAATTTTTCTATGCAATCCAAATTTAGTCTCCAATATGTGACATGTCATCACAAATTCAAATTTAATCGAACTTTAATACGGATATGAAATATTGAAAGAAAAACAAATTTAAAAAAGAAGCTTCATAAAGGTTTTTTTTAGTTTTATTTTTATGCTATGGTATTCCAATCAATTTCCGCACATTTTGACTTGGTATGAAGTTAAAAAAATAAAAATAAAATTTTTTAATCTTGTGACCTTAAATTAAAGTTATATCAAATATATCAAAATGTTATTTAATCTTGTGGCCTTAAATATGACACGTGAAAAGTTAAAACTAAAATGTTGCTAAAAAGGAAAAATGGTCATTCTCTTTTTAAATGGAAGAAGTACTAGATAACTTTGTTCACTAAATTTAAGACAGATGAGAACAATCACGTGGTGTTTTTGGCTCTGTAGAATATAATAATAAATTAATTTCTCTAATTCAATAAATAATTTTGATGGTAGAATTAACTTTAGAGTTATATATATGTCGGGTATATGTTTGGGAGTATATTTTAACTAGACTAAAAACTCCAATTAGTAAGTTATTTTTTTATTTTTATAAAAAAATGAAAGTCATGTCTGGCTAAATATAAGTTATAATTCCATCTTTACAAGTTGGTGTAAAGTGTAAAATATTTAAAAGAAAATATTCATGTGGTTGGTGGAAAATTAATGGGGTTATTAGTTTTTTTTTTTTTAAGGACTTACGTGAATTGTCAATAATAGTTGGTGGAAAATGAATTATAAGTTAGGCATTTCCATTTGAGTAATGTTAGGTTATTTAATTCCTTATAGAGTTAAAATGATTTTCAATATCTTAGATAGATTGTCTAATCCTAATTAAAGCCTAAAACTAAAATTGATCTTAGATGTTTGATACGAGAACAACAAGTTGCATTTCAAATGTAGTGATAGTGTGTACGTAGATCTTATTACTATCTTGGGGAGACAGAGATGTTGTTTCGAAAGACCTCGACTCAAGTAACATACATCAAAACAGCTAATAAAACAAGGGAAAAAGGACAAATATACCCCTAAAAATCGTAAATGGTATGAGCAGGGGTGGTTCAACGTAATTGGGGGCTTAAAGCGAAATTTCAATTGAGGCCTAACAAATTTCATACATATTTATTTTTCTAACTATTTAGATGCAAATTATTACTTAATTTTTTTATAGATGATTTTTTCGAGTACTTCTTTTTATTTAAAATTATTAGTTTTAGATAAGATTTTATCAATTTAACGTTGAAAAATATTATTCTAATGAAGCAATCAGTATATGAATTGTTAACACAATTCTATAAGTAATAAGTGGAAAAACTTTAAGGGCATGTTTAGAAGGACACCCTGGTAATTGGATTTGGTGTAATTGATGTAATTACATTGTCTTGTCTTGTTTGGAAGGACATGTAATTACTTGGTCAGCAGGTAATTGGTGTAATTGGCAGGAGGTAATTACACTCTACAATTCACAGGCAGAGGCTGTGAATTGCTGGTAATTACCACCTGATTACTTTTTAATATCTTTTTTAATTTCTATTTTTATTTTTTTGTTTTAATTTTTTTTACTTCTATTATTTTAAGTTCTTTTTTATTTTTATTATTCTAAAAATTTGTAAAAGTTTATTTTTTATTTTATATTATTATATTTCATTTTCTTCT
>NW_006239315.1:223092-249522 GCF_000226075.1 Solanum tuberosum | reverse complement strand
AATCATAGAATCTGATTCAAAAAGTTGATAACTTGGTTCCCTACTTTAATATGAAAAGTTACGAAGAAATAAAAAGAATATTTGTAATATACTTTGTTCAACACTTTTCGGCTATTGATTCATATTTTTTGCAGAATATTACTCTAACTATCAAAAAATTGAAAAAATAGAGTGTAGAAGGAGTTAAAAAGGATAAATAATGTCAGTGTTGGCGAAGAATATATATATATATATACTTTTTATTATAAATAATTAATTTTTTTAATAAAAAAATAACACATAATTTGTTCTTGGTAAAAATTTGAGGCCTTCCAAAATTGGGGGCCTAAGGCATATGCCTTAATTTTTATAAGGCAGAGCAGCCCCTGGGTATGAGTATACCCTTCATTATACTTTCGGTACACCAATGACCTTACTGTTCAAATTTTAGAGCGTATATACCATTTATACTAACGGTGATACACGTGTCCTAATCCTATCTACCGACCCAAAATTTATTAAATTTTTCTACTAAAAATTAAAATTCCCACCGTTAGTATAAAGGGTATATACGCTCTAAAATTTGGACGGTAAGGTCATTGATCTACCGAAAGTATAACGAAGGGTATACACATACCATTTACGATAGTTCGGGGGGTATATTTGTCCTTTTTCCCATAAAACAATACAGAAATAAAGAGGACATAATGAATACTTCCTCTGTCCCTATTTACTTGTTCATTTTTTACTTGACACACCTATTAAGAAAATAATAATTGACATTGTGAATTTAACATTTTACCTCTACTATTTTGTAGGATTCCAAAATTAATTTACTCATTGAAGAGGTTCTACCTTTTTTCAAAAACATTAACTTTCTGAATAAATTGAGGGTATAATAGATAAAAAAAATAAATTCATTTCTTGATTTGTCAAAAATGACAAGTTAAAAGTCAAAATTGGACAAATAAAAAGGAAAGATGGAGAGGCTGGACAATAACCATAACCAGCTAATGTGATAACTGAAGCACAATAAATAACAAGGAATAACAAAGGTCGTATAATAGGTCAACTACGAGACAAATTTTTACTACTATTGGTAAAAAAAAAAAAAAGAATCAGGAAACAAAAACAATGCACCAATATATCTTCCTAGAAAATAAAACAACGCTCACCTACCTACTAACCTTCTATCCTAATCTACGACCTTCATAACTTCCTATCTTAAATCATATCCTCAAAAAATTAAAGTTGTGTCATGTCTTGCCATTGCTTCTTGGAGGACCAAGACGTTAATTCCCAAATGGTCACCCACGTTGCGAGAGACAACATTTGCTAAATGAATATAGAAAGGACATTAATTATTATTCTTTCAAATCTACCCATACCCCCAATAAATGGTCTCTACAATTTTCTAAGAAGTCTTACCTAACGGATTCTTTCAATGTATCATTTCTGGGTCCAATGAAATTCATAGGTATAGGAAGACGCCTTATCAAAAGAAGATTTTTTCTTTCGATCATATTTCAATTGTTAATATGATGTATAAGAACCATTACTATCAAGAGTATCACACCCCTAATACTGAAATATCAATTGTTTATTGAACCCTACGAATTGCGTGAAAAAGAAAGCTACCGTTAGTATTAAATGATTTTCTTAATAGATGTGTCAAAAATCGACCAATACAAAGGACAAGTAAGAATTAATACTAGACAAAAATATTAAGGATGAAAGAAAAAAACATGATTGGCACTTGCAGGAGCAACATAGTTAGATCATTATTTTCTTGTTAAATCTTTCCCCTTTGAAGAAGTACTTGTTGGTAATTCTTCATTTGTATTTACTTGTTGTGAACCAAGAGCTGTTAAATTTGTGAATGATGAGTTTCTAGATGGTGATGAATGATGAATTGATTTAGGTGATAATGGAGGTGAAGCAGAGAGCATTCTTGAAACAGCAGGTATTGGTGAAACTTCTGTTACTTCTTCAAATCCTTCATCCAAATACACAACATCTTGCATTGTTAGTTGATGGTACTCAACAATCTCCCTTAAGATTAGATTCTCACGAGCGTATACTGAATTCTCGTGTGCTAGACGAGCCTTCTCTGCTAACAGTGTCTCGAGTTGTAGCCGTATCTGAAATATTGCACCAAACAGGAAAGGTATCAGTTGGAATGTAATGTATGTACAGTAGATAATGAACCCCCTTGACGGAAGTACTACATTATTTTGTTTATCAGGAATAATACTTTGGTTTTGTTGACATAATGTACCTAAACAAGTCCATAAAATATAGTAGAAAGTAGTTTGCTTCTTTTTTTCTAAAAAAACGAATATCTTTATTGAAATTTCTGGCTCTGACTCCTTTGAAACTCCTTTCATCATAATATGCAAGGAAATGCATATGTGAAACTTAGTGTTTTGGTTCATGAGCTTCCTATCTAATCATCCTCTTCAAAATCAACATTATAAGGTTGTATTGCTCGGATTCTCAAAAAAAATTGCCGCACTAATATATGCATTTTTGGAGGATCAGACACGCACACAATAACATGAAGAGTCCGAGCAATATAGATTACAGGCTATGAGTATTGAAGTTGATTTTCACCAAAATAGTATATAGTTTCTCTGATTTCTCTCATCAGGTACATGCTGTGCTTCAACATAATTATTTTTTCTTGAATTTCAGGAAGGACGCACAATTGTTGAGACATCGCAAGATCATATCTCCAATGGACGTAACCCATGGCAGATGCAAACAACTCGGCCACAAACACAAACTATTCATGAAGATCAATTAAAAGCTTCTCGCGACGTAAGGTGGCAACTTGCGTGATGATATATGATGTCGTCCTTCTGGTTTATATAACATTAATCAGTGGCATAGCTACATTGATCCAATGATGGTCACTTGAACACCCTTCGTTGAAAAATTATATTGTGCATATAAGTTAAAAACAACTTATTAGAGATACATACTACAGTTTTGAACACCCTTAGCAAAATTTCTAGCTTCATCACTGGCATTAAGGATATGAAAATATTATAAGTTGAAAATATTATAAGTACAATGAAAGATTGAAATGTTGTTGGTAATGTCTCCTTGCTGGTGATCAAATGCATTTTTGGCCTTTTTTTTTCGGTTTCAGGTGGCAATGGCAACTGCAGCAAAAGCGAAACTGCTACTACGAGAGTTAAAGACAGTTAAAGCTGATCTTGCTTTCGCGAAGCAACGTAGCTCTCAGCTGGAAGAAGAAAATAAAATGCTTCGAGAGGCTCGTGAGAAGGGAGACAACCCTGCAGATGATGACATGGTAGTTCTTTTTTCACTTACTACAACTAATTTTGTTCTGATTTCATCTTCGTAAACATTTTGTTCTGTTTTATGCTGAAAAGCATATACTACTCTAGTTTAACATGCGGAGTTGGCCTGTTACCTACCTAAACTATCACATTTTCGCGAGGTTCATACCTCAACTATCACTCCTTTTGTATTAAAACTCACCTCGTTGCGGAGTTGGCCTACACACACCTGTTCTTGATTAGGAACAAATATTTGGCCAACTCAACATCGAGGTGTGTTTTAATACAACAAGAGTGATAGTTTACATAGGTA
This sequence comes from Solanum tuberosum, assembly GCF_000226075.1. Taxonomy (NCBI): domain Eukaryota; kingdom Viridiplantae; phylum Streptophyta; class Magnoliopsida; order Solanales; family Solanaceae; genus Solanum; species Solanum tuberosum. The sequence continues at coordinate 245,922 of NW_006239315.1, read as the reverse complement.
TAGAGAACAATCGATAGTTGAGGTATAAAACTCGCGAAAAAAATGACAGTTCAGGTGTGTTTTTGATCATTATGTCAAAAACAAGAACATAGTAGTAGAGATTAAGGGTGTGTTTGGTATGAAGGAAAACATTTTCCGGAAAATGTTTTCCTTCATACCAAACACACCCTTAATCTCTACTACTATGTTCTTGTTTTTGACATAATGATCAAAAACACACCTGAACTGTCATTTTTTTCGCGAGTTTTATACCTCAACTATCGATTGTTCTCTATACCTATGTAAACTATCACTCTTGTTGTATTAAAACACACCTCGATGTTGAGTTGGCCAAATATTTGTTCCTAATCAAGAACAGGTGTGTGTAGGCCAACTCCGCAACGAGGTGAGTTTTAATACAAAAGGAGTGATAGTTGAGGTATGAACCTCGCGAAAATGTGATAGTTTAGGTAGGTAACAGGCCAACTCCGCAACGAGATGAGTTTTAATACAAAGGAGTGATAGTTGAGGTATGAACCTTGCGAAAAGGTGATAGTTTAGGTAGGTAACAGGCCAACTCCGCATGTTAAACTAGAGTAGTATATGCTTTTCAGCATAAAACAGAACAAAATGTTTACGAAGATGAAATCAGAACAAAATTAGTTGTAGTAAGTGAAAAAAGAACTACCATGTCATCATCTGCAGGGTTGTCTCCCTTCTCACGAGCCTCTCGAAGCATTTTATTTTCTTCTTCCAGCTGAGAGCTACGTTGCTTCGCGAAAGCAAGATCAGCTTTAACTGTCTTTAACTCTCGTAGTAGCAGTTTCGCTTTTGCTGCAGTTGCCATTGCCACCTGAAACCGAAAAAAAAAGGCCAAAAATGCATTTGATCACCAGCAAGGAGACATTACCAACAACATTTCAATCTTTCATTGTACTTATAATATTTTCAACTTATAATATTTTCATATCCTTAATGCCAGTGATGAAGCTAGAAATTTTGCTAAGGGTGTTCAAAACTGTAGTATGTATCTCTAATAAGTTGTTTTTAACTTATATGCACAATATAATTTTTCAACGAAGGGTGTTCAAGTGACCATCATTGGATCAATGTAGCTATGCCACTGATTAATGTTATATAAACCAGAAGGACGACATCATATATCATCACGCAAGTTGCCACCTTACGTCGCGAGAAGCTTTTAATTGATCTTCATGAATAGTTTGTGTTTGTGGCCGAGTTGTTTGCATCTGCCATGGGTTACGTCCATTGGAGATATGATCTTGCGATGTCTCAACAATTGTGCGTCCTTCCTGAAATTCAAGAAAAAATAATTATGTTGAAGCACAGCATGTACCTGATGAGAGAAATCAGAGAAACTATATACTATTTTGGTGAAAATCAACTTCAATACTCATAGCCTGTAATCTATATTGCTCGGACTCTTCATGTTATTGTGTGCGTGTCTGATCCTCCAAAAATGCATATATTAGTGCGGCAATTTTTTTTGAGAATCCGAGCAATACAACCTTATAATGTTGATTTTGAAGAGGATGATTAGATAGGAAGCTCATGAACCAAAACACTAAGTTTCACATATGCATTTCCTTGCATATTATGATGAAAGGAGTTTCAAAGGAGTCAGAGCCAGAAATTTCAATAAAGATATTCGTTTTTTTAGAAAAAAAGAAGCAAGAATGTCACACCTAACACAATTTTTGAGCCACTTTTGTCACTCTTCTTTTATGTCAAGGGAATTCAACAATTTGTATATATACATAAAAAAGTTCGTATTTTGCACAATTTAATTCTGGAGATTCAATTGAACCCCTTTCAGACCATGTAGCTCCGCCCCTCGAAAGGGAAGAGAAAGGAAGGGCTAAATGATCACCTGGCTTTCTTCAAGAATGTCTTTGCCTTTCCTTGCTAAAACTCCCCAAAATCCATGTGCCTCATTTTCACTATATCCATTCGAAAGAGCATCCTGATTTTGATCCATCAACATACAATTAATCAATTGCTATGTCAACAATTAGAGAGAGTGTTCAATTTATCAAACATAATTTCAAAATCAGGCAATTTTGCTTCATTTGTAAACAATTCAATGACATTTTTCGTAAATTGTATCGACATTTTGAAAAAAAGTGAGTATAATGAGAATTAGGAGGGACCTGAGAAGCACGACGATGATGAGCGGCTGAGGCTCTAATTGCCTGAGCAGCGAGAGACGAGGAGGAAGAAGAGGAAGAGGAAGAGGAAGAGGAGGAAAAAGGATCTCCGGGGGGACGGAAAGTGGTAGTTTCATGATGAAATGTGGAGGATCTAGAGATCCCCTGTTTCGGTTCCCCCGGTGAACGGAAAATGCTTTCTTCCTGGAAAGTGGAGGATCTGCTGATCCCCTGCTTCCTTCTGTAAGCCATTTCTTCAAATTTGTCAAAAAACTTGAACAAGTATTTGAAAACAAGTCAAAATGGGATTTGGATCACATATTGAAGAAAAAGAATGTGCCTATAACGTCTCTAACTAACTTTCCACCTTTTAAGTTGACACTACTATTAAACATTTATAATTTTTTTAAATAAATTAATTGAATTATTACATAGGGGTATGGAGAGAGAATCGAACTCTCACCAACAAGGTTTTAACTTGTATAACCAACCACTAAAATCCTCCCTACCCTTACCCCTACCCCCTGCAAATAAAAAAAAGAATAATTGATTTTGTAGTTTATCAATAAATTTTTATTTTAGTATAATACATAAACATGACTCTTAACTTGATTTCAGCGGACAACTATGACTTTAACTTTGGGTGTGCACAAGTAGACACTTAAACTTGTATAAATTTAAATAAATAAACACATTCGTCCTACATGACACCCTACATGACAATTCTGTATCCTACGTAGCGTCCTACTTGTATGATGTCATGCAGGGAGCATGTGTCTACTTATTCAATTTTATACAAGTTTAAGTTTCTATTTGTGCACTCTCAAAGTTGGAGGGAATAGTTATCCTCTGAAGTCAAGTTAAGGGTCATGTTTATGTATTATGTCTTTTATTTTTATAGCACCCAGTGGTACAGGTGGGTGTTCGATTCTTTGTTTCGGTTTAGTTCTTTCGATTTTTGGTTTTGAAAAAATGTGCATTGAATATTGAACCAAACTAATTTGGGTCGGTTTGATTTTTTAAACTTTGGTTCAATTTAGTTCGGTGTTTTTAAAACAGTTTTTCGATGGGAATGAAAAATAAAATTAGGATAAAATCAAAATATAAAACACTTAAAAATTTAAAATCATGTTAAGCAATGATGTGTCCCACCATGAAATACTTATTATGCTTAAAGACCATATTTGTGTATGTCAAGAACATTGTGCCTCCAACTACTACTCGAGGAATACAAGGACCAAGACTCCTTTAGATGACATACATCAACAAAAATGCACTTAGGTTTCTCACCGATGTTTTGAAAATCTTACATTGAACACCGAACCAAAGAACTAAACTTTTGAAAAAAAGAACACCACACCGAACCAAAAAATCAAAGAATAGAAACCAAAGAACCAAATTAGTTCGTTTGGTCTGGTTTGTTGGTTCTTTGATATTTATGCTCACCCCTATTCAGTGGTACGCCCTAAATCTTAATGGTCTATGAAGTGGTTGAGAGTCATGATGTCTCAGGTTCCAATCCTAGAAGAAAGAAAAATATTAGATAATTCTTTCCATCTAAGCTAACCTTAGTAGTTAGTGAACAAAATTATTTGATACTTATCAAGGTGTGCAAAAGATTATCCGGACACCACAATAATCAAAAAATAAATTAGAAGTTATATGTGCCTTGAAAATAAAATACAATATATTTTTGTAGGATTATTTTCTTCCGTTCATATAATAAGAAGTTATCAGTGTTGAACCATTACAAAAAATTGGGATGTAAACCAATAGTTGTTATCTTTGAGTAAAATTTAAAATATGTGAGATACAAATACTGCTGGTCCTTTCGGTTTTGGTCAAGATCTAATACAGATATCGAACACAAGTAGAAAATCAAAACAAAAACGTCCTTCAAATTCAGAAATACTAAGCCATCTTTTGGTATCACCTCATGAAAATAATTTACACTATTTTGACAAACAATATTAGAGGGAAAATATCAAAATGGCCCCTTTTCTTTGGAGATGCACTTAAACTAATCCCCTCTAGGAACAAAAGCGATAATTATGACCCTAAACGGTTTAGCTATATAACCACGTATCCCAATATACATGTATCTAAACATATCAAAATCTAGTAAAATTCATAATATTGAAATTCAAAAGTATCTAAATAATTAGCTTCTAAACTAATTAAAAAATTTATAAGTTCCCCTCCATTTAAATAACGATGGTGTTCAGAACAACTCGAGAGAATTTGAAAATTTATACAGAGGAAGGAATATTGGCAACAGCATTCTGATCAAAAGTGCCACAAACAATTCCATTTACTTATTTTTATTCACATGAAAATAAGGCCTCATCTTTTGTCTTTACCAAATGCTCAGTCCAACTTTGACATAAGCCAGTTTCAAAGTAGCATAAGCTTGGTATAATACAATAAAAGAAGCCAAGAACAAATAGATGTAGTAGATATACTATTCCTACGTATAATCGCGATACATCTCTCTCCGTGATTACAAACAATGATCAGCTTTTCGACAAGAATAAAAAGCTTCCAATCCGATATCTCGTGTTTTAACTCTCTGTAGCAACAGTATTGATCCTAATGACTTAAAAGAGTATGTTGAGGTAGAGGATGATCCATCCAGCCATAGAGATTACAGCAAATATATGAACCCAAAACAAGACTGAAGCTGCCTCCTTCCCACACCCTCTCAAGTTGGCAACCGCACCTGTCCAGCGTAAAATTTTGATCAAAACATGCATTTCAAGTACACACAGGATAGAGTAAAAGATGAGAATGTGTCTATAGCAGAGTCATTTTCCATTGAAAGTCGTATGTCTGACATGTTATGGAAGGTATTTTACCAGCAAGTATGGATGTGGGCATCGTATACTGAAGAAGAAGAACGAATCTGAACATTTTATCATCAGCAGGAAGGAACCCAAGCTTATCAGCTAACATGACAATACCGAGTCCAGTTGGAGGAACCAAACACAGCCGTGCAAAGACAATCGCAACAGTTGTCTTGAAACCAATTTTTGAACTTCCAGGTCCTGGTCCTGCAGAGATTCAAATATCAAGGCAGTAAATAGGAGCGCCTACAAATTCAACATCCTCGGTGAACAACAAGATTTACCACAAAAAAAACGAGGAAAAATTAAGTTCAAAGGAGAAAAAGGAAACAAAGAAGTGTTGCTTACCGTCTACGAGATTGCCTCCTAAGGCCAACAATATGCAGGGAATCATGGCATCCCTGATAACAAGAAATATGAGAACATTTAATCAACATTTACATATAACAGCATTTCCACCAGTAGACTGAGAGAATAGTATTATTGCATATGTCAATTCAGCCAAGTCCTAGTATTCTATTAGAACAGAAATAAATAAAAGCAGATTCCGCGAATCCAATTCCTTAGCAATATATGCAGATGTACGCTATCACAAAAGGAATATGTATCATGTACTGACATAAGAAATCCAAAGACAGACTCTTAAGCAGGGGTGGAGCCAGCTTGTAGTTAGGGGTTCAGATGAACCCCCTTCAGCGGAAAATTATACTATTTATAAATGATTAAAATCATTTTTTATGTATATATATATATAGTAGATGCCAAACCCTCTTCGGCTAGTTCGTGTTTTTATTTTCAGATTTTGAACCCCTTAGTAAAAATCCTGACTCCACCATTGCTCTTTAAGGCAGCATGCTGCAGGACCAATAGATGACATGTCTCGTCCATTTCAGTGACTGGAAAGGATAATATTTTACATATGCTGCATGGCATTTATGCTGATCTTTAACTAATTCCACAATGGAGTAAAACTTACCCAAGAATTAAACAGCTGTCAGTGAAGAAGTAAAGTGGAGCATCAGAAGTAAAGACGAGGCGCTTCAGGACCGGCACACATCCTATGATAATCGCTAAGATCTGTTGAAAGAACACGCAATTTAGCAACTGTCATAAAAGTTGTTCTAATTGACAATCTGCAAAAAGAATTGCTCTAATAGACAACTATACAAGTGAACTATGCTTGTCAGCTCCCCCCTGGCCCCCAAAATATCCCACAACTCAAGTCTTTTAATCTGAAGAACAGTTTTTTAATAGGTTGAAGAACAGTTGAGATATTTATGAAGAGTATTTTGCTCTTGATATCTCAAAATTACTTGAATAAATGTCACAGCAACAGTATTCGCATACGCGATTAACGCATCAGCAGGTTGGCAACTCAAAGGAAATTCTAAAAATAGCAACTCGGGAAAGCCATATGTAATGCATTTGATTGACAACGGAGTAAGAACTCATAGTTCAGGATAAGGTCATAACATCTCTAATTCCTTAATATCCCGAGAGAAAGCATTGCCTAAAATGAAATATAAAGCCCTTTCAAGCATAAGTGACATAACATTAGTTGACAAAATAGTCTGAATGAAAGTTTGCATAGTAGAAAACCACAGGATAAAGCATTTTGCAGGAGAGAGATGATTCATTATATAATTTATCTCAGTGTAACATTTATAAGATAGAGCACGCAGATAAGTCAATGAAACTGCATATATGGATCCCATCCCAAGATTATTGAACTTACAGAAGCTATAATAGGAGGTTGAATAAGTTGCTTGAGCTTCAGTGTCTCATAGAGAAATTTAAAGAACTCTTTAACCTGTAAGTAAAGTGATGAACAGTCAAACACCAGTATTATAGAATACTATTAAAGGGATTACTATTTCTACCTCATGACACCTCAAACTATGAGTAAAGACGCAAATAATCTAAGCATAGAACGTCTCTCACCTTTTCTTTATTTGAACTACTAGAGTCAGCTGGTGCAACATTTGTTGCAAGTAATGGAACTTGCTCAGCAGAACTACCTGATGGATGGCTCGGCAATTTTTCTTTGTTAGGAACCTTGATAGGAAGGTTTGCATCTTCAACGTCGAAGGAACCCTCAGGAGGAGGTGAGAGCATCTGGAATACATAGGTGTAGAGGATAATTGCACCAACCTACACACATTTATCAAATAGTACTTTTATTAGTTATAGCAATTTTTGAAGTTCAAAGAGGTTAGCAGATACTTCTCTACATTTTCAAGTTTCATGTGAAATTCTGTATTAGGTGCCAGATTTCCATGCAGAGGATGGGGGGTTTAAAACAGAAAAACCCGAGTGGAAAGGAATTACCATTGGCTAGTCAAGCAGTAAGGCGAAATCACAATTTAAGTTGGGGCAATGCAAAATCAAACAGTAGTGGGAAAACATACAAAGTGATAAAAAACTATATTAATCTAAATGAAAGACATTGAGTTCGAAAACATCAACTCTGAACTCTTACATACCCACTGTCCAAAGGAGATGTACGCATTTCCATCTCGCGCACATATCTCAGATTCACCAAAAGGATTTGATGTGTCCCGACATAACGCAGCTATCAGAACAAGTGGAACATTTCCTATGTTCCCTGCATAACACAGAAATGGAAAAAACATAAGCTAACGAATCTGGCAGTGAACTCCAGATGCCAAGACATTAAATAGAATAGCTAGTTAAGAGTTAAAATGCGCTTTCATGGAAAATGCAAAGTGAAAAATGAGCTATCAGTCATGCTAAACACAATAACTAGGTTTGGCATGTTTTAATCATGCCGCACGTAGCAGCCACAGTTGTTGTAATAAGGAAACATTGAAGAACTAACTGAATAATTCAACTTATATTCCACCTATCAAGTTAAGTCAACTCATACCGCTATTTAGAGAAGTTTAACTGTTTAAGATACTGTACTTCGCATTGTATAGAAAATCAAAGAGACTTCAGAAAAAAAGTGATTCATAACTACGAAGCTAGCTTTAAATGGAACACTTACCAATGCCAATCTGTATAATGGTAAACTTAAAATAAGGGTATGGTGGACGGACTATCGTAGCAACAATTAAACCGATAATAGAACCAAATATGGTGGCCAAAACAATGTTAACAGGGATGAACCACCTGATACAATGAAGAACATCAGTTGAAAATAATAAAGAATGGGCACTGCAGTACAAAATAAGCACGAATCAAATGTAATCCTTACCACTCAAGCAATTTCTCATACGTAATGGCTTGTCCAAGTTGAGAGAATATCAAGCATGGCAGCAAAAGTGAAAACACCAACTGCATGAAACCATGTAATAGTATCTATTAGAGATACATAAAAGCTAAATCTTACTACTTTTGCCATTAGGGACTGCACTAGGAATCAAAACACGTCGCATCTCACATAAAATTGAATTGATGATTATGTCACAATCCATATTAAAAAAAAATGAAATTGATAACTTCATAACATCTATCAGAAAGATATTTGAGGACTCCATCGAGCTAATTCCTATTACAGGATTGAACAATGAACAGTCAGTGGAGATTATTCTTAAACAAGACTTATCATAAAAAAAATACTGACCCCATTTAAAAGCTTCCGTCCATTCGCTGGAAGAATATTGACATACTTGGAGGCCATCAGAAATCCCAAGAAGCATAGTGTAAACACTTTCGCAATCGGTAAAACAACAATCTTAATTGACGTGATGAAAGACTGTCCTCCTTGTTGTGGTTCTGTCAGAACATTAAAAAGAATCCTCCGCACCCTATCCATCTTTTCTACCTATTAACCACTACTTTCCTCAAAAGCGAAACTCTATCAATCCAAAGTCACGAAATTTTTCCCTTTCCAGTCTTCAAGGTACTGATATTCTTGTTCAGAAAGATCACAGAAACAAAACAACCCCAAAAGTATTGCACTTTTATCTAGCTTACAGTTCAAAAATTCAAGAAAGTTCAAATCTTTGACAAGTAGCACTCAACTTCTCCAACAGTTTAGCTCCCTTTCTGCACGATTACGAAAGGAAGCTCCAATTATTATCAAATCCAAAATGCTATATTCAAGTTAGTTGACACAGCAATAAAAGACAACTTACAACAATTTTCTAGAAGAATTGTGAATATAAGGTATTGCAGGTTTAAAAGGGGTTTTCAGATTCACAAAGAACAACAACAAAAAATCCGGCGTAATCCCACAAATGGGGTCTAAAACAACATAGAAAGACTGTTTCCAAAAGACCCTCCACCCGAACAAACTTCAAATTCACAAAGAAAACAACCAAGCTCAAACTTCAAAATCATTTCAGAAACCCCATAACTGCCAAAAAAAAAAAAAAACACAAAAACAGCTACCTCCCAAGAACCAAAAAAATCCCTTTTTTCACCCCAAACTCCAAGAACCAGAAATTTCAAGAAAATAAAATTGATGGTATCCAGCAAAACAACAAAAATATGGTAAGTCAGTAACCAGATAATCAAGAAACCTCCCAAAATGTCTAAAATGCAAATACACAACTTATACGTTTAGAATATGTAAACATGAATTTAGTCATCATAACAACATGAACCCCAAAAAAGAACAGAAAAAGACTAAGAACTAACCAATAACTGTCTCTCAGAGAGATAAAATCTGAGTAAAGTTTCTTTCTTTGTTGCTTTTTTTCCACTTTTTTTTTTCACTTTAATATGAACAAAACCCAGGTTTAGAAGAATCTGAAAATATTTAATAATGAAAGTTTTCAGAAAAATAATTGCTATTTTGTATCTATTTATATTATACTACCCCATACCCCCTTACCACCCACCCCCACCAAGATTGGATCTTTCCCGAAAACTACTCGTTTTTGCTGTCCCAATACAGAGTAGAAATTTCACATCATTTTGGAAACTTCCCCTCATCTTTTTTAGCTATTCTTTGGACACGAATAAGTATTTTGTAATATTTTGCGGGATTAGATTTTGAAATTTATATTTCGTCATAAATTTTCGTAAAGAATGTATTAGAGATCTAATTTTAATTTTTTTTAAAAAAATTAGTTGAAATTGATAGCTAAATATAACTTCAGTTTCCAAATAAAATGTTTTTTTCATTTTGGAAACAAAACTTAGTAGTATTATTTATTTTTTTAAAATTACAATTTTTATGGCGAAGCGGTCCTTAGTTATGTGAATTTACAATATTAACCCTATGTATTTGCACGTTTTTTTGTACTCTAGAGTACTTACAAACTAGACATTTTGGCTTTTGTCTACAAGATTTACCTTTCACGTGGCACTAAAATACAATTATTTTTTAAAAAAAATTGAGCCAAATTTTCAAAACGGTAAAAAAAGTAGGGATATAATTTATTCAAAAAAAAAATTGGAATGTAAGGGGAGGTTGGGGTTGGAGAATTCACAAAATAAGAGGAACCCAAATAATAGGAAAGGGGCAAGGGTTTGTGTGCCTTTTACCTCTTTGATTTTATTCTTAATTCTTTTGTCATTTTGAAATTTTGATTCAATTTTTTTGTCATTTTGAATCCATGCTCTATACAATAGAGTATAGACGATGGGGAATAGACTCGGTAGAATGGAGCATATATAGTGGTATCAAATTTATCTGAATCAAGTACTAAAATAAGTGTTATAAAGAAAAAGTTCAAATATATAGTTGGATTTTATATCTTCTCTTGTTATTGATTTTTATGTTTTTTGTTTTAAAATATAACATTTTATTATTTTGCTATTTGAAAGTATTTTTATTCATGAAGAAGCGAATGTTACTAACAATGTTTATTGATTATTTTCTTTTAAGGAGGTAAATTGCATAGTTAGTAGTGATAATATTTTAGAAATTATGAAAAAAAAATTTACCTGGAAGTTAAAGATGTTAGAATTGATTTACATCTTAAAGCAATTTTTATATTTTTGTATTATTTATATTTGTAAAAATAAATTAGATATTTTGTTTACTATGAGTTTATTAATCATTTTTTTAGATTTCATATAATTTTAATATATATTTTTGATAATTTTATGTTATTATATTATTTTATTACATTATTTTAATTATCATTCTGAACTTATACCTCTTTTTGTGTTAAGTAAAATGCCTTATCTAATATCCCTATTTTTAAAATACTTATCTATAGTTCAACTCTTTGGCGGTACGAGAAAATATTACTTTGAGAAACATATACACACTTGTAGACATTAACCAAAACTATCCAAATATAAAAATTCTGCTTCATTTATTAGATTGTTTCTGAATTTAAATTAATCAGATTAGTAAGTACTAGAGACCAGGTTGTTATAAGTTATTTATAACAAAAAAGTTATTTAAATATAATATTCATATAACGTAAGTCAAGTCATAAAATCACTTCAAGAAAACTTTGCAAATCATTACTACAAAACTCCTATATATATGTTTTTAATGACGTAATGTAAAATTCAAAAAAAAATTGTTAATAAATTGATATGAATATTATTTTGAGAGAAAATTTGTATCTTAAAAAATTACTAGTAATAATTAAAATAAGAAAAAAGTTGTCCTGGATTCTATGGGTTGGTGAATCTTTTTCTTTATTTGATTTAATATTTCTTACTCAATTGTTTATAATTTGATTTATTTGAGTCCATAATGACATAATTATTGCTTAATTAAATGAAGAAAAGGAGGGTTACTACATAAAAATAATACTAATGATAATAATTATGTAATGGGCTAAACATGGAGGATAAAATAAAAATATGTGATAAGACTTAAGTGGGACGTTGTGTTTGATCATAGCTTGGAATAAATAAATAAAAAGATGCCATAAGAAAGAAAAGAAAAAGATGCCAAAGAATAAATTAATGATCATAGTTTTTCAAGGTAATTTATTATTCGAAAATGAGAGGACACATAAGGTGGGAAAACATTTTTTTTTTAGAAAAATAAGTGAGTTTTTTTTTTTTAATTCTCTTAATTTTGATAAGTGTGTAACATGGAGTGATGGAGATAGAGATGAGGTGAAAGATGAATTGTATCGAAAGATTAGGAAAAGAAAGAAATCCTAAATTCGAGCTCATCGTTAAATTTTTTATAAATATTTGACCCAATTAAAAAATAAGGTTCCTAACTCCTAAGCATCTTGAAAATGTAAATGTGTGTTCAACAATTACTTTCCGTCCTTAATTACTCTTTCACTTTTGAATTGACATACTTATTAAGAAAATAATGATCGACACAATGGATTTTCCATTTACCCCTATTGATTATGAAATAGATGAATTAAAAATTTAAGATTTTCAAAAAAAATTACCTTTTTCAAAATAATTAATTGAGGATATAATAGATAAAAAATATTATTTTTTCTTAATTTATCAAAATGAACAAGTAAAAATAAAAATAAAATAAATAATTAGGGACAAAGGAAGCACGTGCTTAGTAAATCATGACAATGGAATATTTGACAAAAAGCATCTAATTAATCTCACTTTTATTTGTCATAAACCAAATAAAAAAAGAGTTCCCACGCTGGAATAAATTTTGTCATTTTATACATTGAGACAAGGAAATGTTAATAATTCACAATTTATTATAAAATTTTCATATAAATTAAAATAAACCAAAAACTAATAATCTAAAATTTTGCAAGATTTAATTTTATAATCATTACAAATTTATTTTTAATTTATATTCGTTTTACAAGAGATCATCATTTTTACATATATGAGATCTAAAAATGTATTATTTTCTTTTATTGAATTGGTAAATGATCATAAGAAATTATTCCTGCTTAAAAATTTCTTAGATTGACAACAGCCGCACATAAAAAAATTTTAAAAGGACAAAATAAATGTAGTAAGTAAATTTGGGAATATTTGAATCATTCATCAACAATCAATCAAATCATTAACTAAAATCCACAAAGTAATAATACATCAATAAATTATTCATCTTTGGTGGTGATTCACTTATAATACAAAGGCGTTATTAATTACTCCTATCCTTCCAAAATAATTATTATCTTAGGAATTTAAGATTAAAAAAAATTAATACATTTTTTCAATTATATCTTTATATATCTATTTTTTGGAAAGATTCCGATCCATTTGGATACACATGTAGTAATTTTAATAACATAAAAGAGAAATATAATAATTAGGGTTGAAATGTGGTTATGAACTTATGATCTAACATAAACTACTCATTCTTCTGTTATCGTAGTTAAATATTTAAATAAAATTTACTATTAAGTTTAAATAATTATTAATACATTTAATAAAAAAAATTAATAGGTGTATCAGTTTAAGCTTTATGTAGTTCAATTGATTACAAGTTTGTAAGGTCGTATAAAGCTTGGCTTCTTTTTTAAAAGTCCGATTTTTAGTAGTGTACGCAAAACTAATCACACAATTATTTCATACTTAATCCACTTAATTAAAAATTATTGCATCTTGACAAAAGATTAATTTTGTACAAAATTTCCTACTTAATTACGAATTATTGCATCATGACGAAAAATTGATTTTAGACAATATTTTGCGTACGCTGCTAACTATCAATTTTTAAAAAAGAAGCCAAACTAAATATTACTTCACAAACTTGTGATTAATTGAACATGAAACTTAGATCTTGTTTAAACATGAGATTAACAATGATTAGAACTTATAGTGTAGCTAGCTTGTTTGAACATGCTACAAACAGAAATAAATTTAGAATTTTTTTTTATGGATATAATATTTTCCGTTTTAATTTATTTGTCTGATTTTGACTAATTTATAAAGTTTAAGAAAATAAAAAGATTTTTGAATATTGTGATCTTAAATTAAAGATACGTGATTGAACCAAAATGTCATTTAATCTCATGGTTATAATGTCACGTGATAAATTAAAATTAAAGAGTCATCAGAAAATAGAGAAACATTATTTTTCAAGCAAATTAAAAAGGAAAGGAAGACAAACAAATTATAATAAATAAAACATTTGTTAAATTTTTTAGTATTTTTGAACATTCATTTATATTTTGCGTTAAAAATATTAATTTCAGTTGAATCCATAGCTACATCTGGACATTGACCACAAAATTTTAAAAATATTCATACACACTTTTAATTTTTTTTTATATATTATTAATTACATTTCTTGCTCAATTAATTAAGACACGTGAAATAAAACGAACGGACAATAACAACTGGATAAGTGGACTTACAAAAGTACTTATAGAGTGTGAAGCCATGTGAAGCCATTCATAATATATACTCCATTATTTGAGAGTGTGCTCATCAGACACAGTATGTTTGGCAGCTGGAAATTTTCTACTCAGTGTCCAGAGTTCGTATTAAAGCCTCGATTAAATTTAAATCATGTATTGTATGGTTCATTTGGGGGTGATGCTCTCGATAAAATTTTCTTCATACATAAGGCTCAAATTCGAGACCTCTGATTAAGGATATAGCAATCCACTACTGAATCACAACTTGTGTTATCGGCTTTCTTCTTATAGATAAGTTACTATAGATATGAAAAAATAATGAAAGTTGTCGTGATCGATCAAAATATATTTAATATTTACTATAAATAAAATATTTTGATTGAAATAATTAAGTTGAAAGCTACTCTTTCTTTTTTTGACCTGACAGTGTTGCCCCATGACCATAGACAAATGCAATGTAATTCCAATCGATTTTTTTTAAAATAAAAAATATTTATACTAATTTATTTATGTAACTAATTAACTTACTTTATATTAAAGATTTTAAACCTCTAGTTCTAAAAGGATTGTCGTTACCTAAAAACATAAATACGGATTTCAAATATTTAAAAAATTAAAATATAACGAAGTAAACATAAAAAAAATTAACATCTCTTCCAAAAACTCTACTCCTTGACAGTGACATTATGATAAGAGGTATCTTTTACGTCCAGTCATTCTAAAGAACACTCCCCCCCCCCTCTTGTTACCGCAACTACTGTCATGGAGCTTCCTCGAGTCCTTTCATAATTGCGCACTCGATGAAAAAGCTTTACGTTCGGCATTACCCTTCTTTCACTCTACCAAACATCTTTGATCTTATGTCTTTTGGCTTTACAATGATTTGATAGAACAAAAAAAGTTTCTATAATATTATTGATGTATAAGTAATTAGTTGTATGCTACTTTTTTATAAGGTAAAAACATAGATGTGTTAAGAATTCATCACTAACTTAATTATTTACTTAAGATAAGTCAAGAAAAACCTAGAATATTCCCGAGTTATAGAGAATTGAAGGAAGATCTCTAGAAAGAGTATTCTAGAGAGAATAGTCTAGAAATGTTCTAGATAGGGTAGTTCTAGAATTAAGTAGTTGGAGGATATTCTAGAATAGAGTAGAAAAATATGCTTAGTTAGATTGTTCCATCACCTCCTATAAATAGAGGTGTCCATTTGAGTTGTATGCAACCAAGCAAGAAACTAAGTAACAAACCAAGTAAGTAAGAAAGTAAGAGAGCAAATAAGTGTGTGCTCAAGTAAATAGTGTTATTGAAGCAAACAACAAGTGTGATTAGGATTGTAAGACCGAAGCAGGTTCTTACTTTGATATAATAAAATTCAAGTTGTGAGAAATCGATTGTGCCCGTCGTGTCTCCAAACAATATTCAACAAGTGGTATCAGAGCCTGTTGGATAAGAGTGAGGTAGTTACTCATAGAAGACCTTACAAGCTATTATCGGAAGCTACAAGTCGCGAGGCACTTATCAATGGCAGATTTCGCAAGCATTCTCAATAGCTTTGAGAAGCTCAACGCAAGCAACTACGGATCATGAAGCATGACAATGCAATATTACTTTTTCGGTCAGGAATTAAGGGATATCATCGGTGGATCAGACACCATACCACCAACAGATGTTGAAGCAGCAAAAAGGTGGAAGGTCAAAGCTGGAAAGCCATGTATGCTCTCACTGTAACCATCGAGAATGAGTTCCTACAACGGATTAAGAATGCCAAGACACCCAAAGAAGCTTGGGACACATTGACAATAATTTTTACAAAGAAGAATGATGCAAGATTGCAAAGGCTTGAAAATAAGCTTTTGTCAATCTCTCAACGGAATATGACGATCAGTTAATACTTCTCGAAGGTAAAAAAAATTATCTGATGAAATATCAAAATTAGATCCTGAGAATGCTCTCACAAAGACAAGAATGAGGAGAATCATTGTTCATGGTCTAAGGTCGGAGTACAAACGCATAATTACAGTCACATGGGGATGGGCCACAGAACCAACTTTATCTGAGTTGAAAAATCTGTTGGCAAATGAAAAAGATTTGGAGAAGCCATTATCAAGTCTCACTATAAAAGACAAAGATAAGACGCTCTTCAGCAAAAGACAATACTATAAAAAAAGAGAAGGGGAGAGAAGCTCACGGCCAGGGGGAGACCAAAAGATTCAACATCAAAGAACCCAACGACAAAACAAGCAGGTGAAATGCTTCAACAACGGGCGAATGGATAAGTGCTACAATTGTGGGGGGGAAAAAGACACAATGTCAGAGACTGCTGGTACAAGAAAGTTGGAGGTAATATAGCTATTTCTTTCCAAAAACAGAAAGATGAAGAAGAAGTTTGGGATTTCGAGACCTCTTATGCAGTTGAAGAAACTAATCAACAAGAGGAGCTTGTCACCTGTCACTCTAACAAAGAAGAGGAGATTGCACTTGTAACTGTAAGTGAGAAATTGGTCGATTATGAACATGATTTGATCATTGATTCAGGATGTTCCAATCATATGACTGGTGATGAGAAAAAGCTCATTAACATGAGTGAATATAAAGGCGGTCGAGTTGTGGTGACTGCAAATAATTTTAAAATGCCAATAACTCATATTAGCAAGACGGTGTTTATGCCTCATCACAAGACAAGTGAAACTTCAAAATGTCTACCATGTTCTAGGTATGAAGAAAAACTTATTATTTGTATCACAACTAACAGATTCTGGTAACTATGTCTTGTTTGGGCCAAATGACATAAAAGTATATCTAAACTTAAAAGTTACAAGCATACCAATAATGGAAGGGAGAAGGTTAGAATCAATATACGTCATGCCAATCGAGACAACTTATGTAGTACTTGATGAAGCACCAACATGATGGTACAACGAAGTCTCCTTGCCAGATTCAAGGAAATTGGAGCAAAAGCTACAATATAAACTTGTAAAAGAAGGACACAGAAGGGTGGCTGAACATGAACAAGAGGTATGTGAAAAATATAACTCACATAAAGAGGATATATTTTCAGAAGGAGAAAATAAGGATTTATGGAAAACAAGAGTACATGAAACTCCAGAATTGTTGCAAGAAAAAGTCCAAGAAGCTCTGCAACCTCAACTAAGAAGGAAGAAACGATTGAAATGCTCAAATGCCAAGTATATAGATGCAACATTAGCAGAGATGGTTAACAATAAAGATGCTACTACCTTTGAAGAAGCTTCAAAGAGTAGGGATCAGAATAATCCGATGAAAGAGGAGATTCTCAAAGGACATGGACGTCATGATGCTTGCGGAGCAAGAATCGCTCACAACGGACACAAAGGAAAAATTAAGTTGGTGTTGAGGGGGAGTGTTAAGAATTCATCACCAACTTAATTATTTACTTAAGATAAGTCAAGAAAAACCTAGAATATTCCAGAGTTATAGAGAATTGAAGGAAGATCTCTAGAAAGAGTATTCTAGAGAGAATAGTCTAGAAATGTTCTAGATAGGGTAGTTCTAGAATTAAGTAGTTGGAGGAATATTCTAGAATAGAGTAGAAAAATATGCTTAGTTAGATTGTTCCATCACCTCCTATAAATAGAGGTGTCCATTTGAGTTGTATGCAACCAAGCAAGAAACTAAGTAACAAACCAAGTAAGTAAGAAAGTAAGAGAGCAAATAAGTGTGTGCTCAAGTAAATAGTGTTATTGAAGCAAACAACAAGTGTGATCAAGATTGTAAAACCGAAGCGGGTTCTTACTTTGATATAATAAAATTTAAGTTGTGAGAAATCGATTTTGCCCGTCGTCTCTCCAAACAATAACCAACAAGATGTATGTTACAAATTTCTAAACCTTACACCAAAAATAAAAGTAGTAAAAATTTTCTATCAAACAAATGAGGCAAACATACACATATATAAATTTGCTAAGCGCCTAAACGATAGGGTAAGTATTAGGGGTGTGTAAAAATCGAACTGGCTAATAAACCGAATCGAAAAAATGTGATTAGGTTATTGTTATTGGGTTAACGGGCTTTTAATGATTTTATAAATTGTTTTTATTGAATTATCAGTTTGGTTTTGATTTTTAGTATTGGGTTGTTGGGTAAATCGATAACTCATTAAGACGGTAGGAATTTATAACTCTTTCGTAAATATTAAATATTAATAATTTAACATAACTAGACACTATATCAGTATCCTACACTACAATCTACACATAACATACTTCATACTTCACAGTACTTCTACTTCACATAAGAAATTTCATATTATGTTTTGGTCATAACATGTAATTGTTGCCTTCGTACTATATTTGCTCTTATTGATGCAGTTTTTCATTATCTTTCTTATTTGACTATATCAAAACATTTACAACTGATTTGCTTCTTTCACTATATCGTGCCAAATTGTTAGAGAATTGTGATTTCATATATTTAGATTATGAACATTTTCTGATTGGATAAATCGGAAACTGAATCGTTAACGATCAAAAAACTGATAAGCTGAAAAACATTAACAAATATCTTATTAAGTTGTTAATGGTTTAGCGTATATAAAAATTGAAAACCAATAAACCGAATCGATAATATATAAAATCGAACCAAATCGATCGAAGAAGTAATATAAACCACACAAATAACAACAACAACAACAACAACAACAACAATACTAATAATAATAAAGTCATAGAACCAAACAACATAAGCCAGGTGTGCAAACTAAAGGACAAATAGGGCACAAAAGCATATGATATAACACGAGGACACATATGTTCCCTCCGCTTATTTTTATTTATTCATTTTGAATTTTACACGTTTGTTTAAGAAATAATAATTAATATATTTATCATAATATTTATATGAATCAATTGTTAGTCTCAAATTTTAAAAAATAATTCAAATAATAAATAATTAGTATTAAGAGTAGACTATAAAAAAAAAAAAAAAATTTCTTTTAATATATTAAAATAATAAAATTAACAAATAAAGGATATATTTTTGATATAGAAAACAAATAACTATTTACTTTTTTTGACAATTGCCTTCTCAAATAACTACTTACTTTTTTTAATTCTAGAATATCTCTCAACTATTATTATTTTTTCTCAAAATATATTATACACCACAAAACACTCTGTCTCCTAATTGACATATCCCATTAAATTCTATCTTTTAATGATTTAACCAATACTAAATCATTCAATCCAACTCAAGACTAGTATCCTAATTATCAAATCATGTCCCATTAAAATTCTATTTTTTGATAATAAGTTTATTTTTTAACCCAACTCAATTCTTGTCTTAGACCCGATTGAAAGTATATCAAATTTTATATCCAATAGAAACCTCTGATGAATTTATATATACCTCCCAATTTCTTATTTTATTAAGTTCAACTCTATGTATTCCTCTATCCGTAGAGTATATTGATTATAAATGACTATAGCAGAATTTCTGAGGCGAACCCAGGATTTGAAGAGTTTGGATGCACCAATAATATTTAAGAGCCAGGCGGTATTTCCTCACTTCTACCAGCAGACCAAGGGCAGTTCAATGTTCATTAAGGGTGCACTTTTTATTATATTCCTTTTTCTATCAGTTTCTCAAGAGATATATATATATATATGATTTTTTCCGAAGTTGACGCGTGCACATGCACCCCCACCTTTACATGTGGGTCCGCCCCTGACTCTAGGGGGAGTATTTTTATGCGGTGCTAACGATTTCTCATATCTTTCGAGACTCACCCGATATAATAAAGCCAAAATAAGTGATTTTAAAATTTGCTTCTTTCAATATTTTTTTATCCATTAAATAACTTTATGATAAAATTAGAGTTTTAATATGGCACGACATGCCAAGAGAAAGGGGGAGTTTTGTGGTGGTTAATATAATTGAGTCATAATTGATATTCTAATCCTAAAAGAAAATTAAAATAATTTTAGGAGGTAATTATCAAAATATGAATAAACATTCAGGAAATTAATTTATGTATAACTATGGCCTATGAGTGAGTAATTCATTGAATATATATAAGTTATTACTTTAAAATTCAATCTCAGAAAATTAAAATCTCAAACTCAAAAATTTCAAATTATAACCCCACCTTCAAATGGCCCAACCCACTAGGATAAATATAGACATATAAGCTAATTAATACTATAATTAAGCAAGAGTTAGAGATAGATTCAAGTTGTATTAGACTATAGTTAGGCTTGCTAGTTGGTGGTATCAATGGTGGAGATTAAAATTTCATAAATTGAAATTAAAAGTAAACACACGAAAAAATTAATTGAATCCAATATTTATATATAATATATATACATATAAAATTATAATTTTAAATTCAAATATATAATGTAATTTTTCACTAAAAAATCCGAACAAACCCTCTTGCTCCCACCTAGTTCCGCTTATGGGTGTTACATACAGTTTATAATTTGCATCATGCATTTACTATTTTATGTATATGTAAAGCCATAGTTAGAATAATATGTACAAAAGTTTGTGCTTTTTTTTTTTTCGCTTTATGGTTTTCCTCTTGATATTTATAATTTGTATTGCTTGATCAATTCGAATTTATGTCGAAAAATCTAAACGCACCTTATGTTCATTTAAACGCGCCCCTGCATCCACATAAGCTTAAATCCACCCCGCTCCACCCCATTATCATCCCTATTCAAAATCAATCAATAGAAGAATTATCACTAGATCTTTGGTTGATGATTTATAACAAAATATTATTTAGCTAAATCAATTTTATATGAAAATAAAACTTCCATATTATATTATAGTATCTCATATTTGTCACTTAAGTTGTTCTTATTCAATTTGATTATGATTAATTGATAGGTGAGAAATCTTTTCATATTTATTGAATATGAATATAGTACTTTTTCATCGTTATGTCTTCTTTTTTTAACCTATAGTTGAATGATTGATTTGACAAGATGGAGTACTAGATAGTTGGTAAAAATGGCATAACATGGACAGATGATCTACTGATCCGTTTTTATATTTTTCATAGGATGTCCGATATTTATGGCGGAGCCTAATTAAATTTGAATTTTGAATAAATCGTAACCTAACAAAGGCAACTCCAAATTCAAGAGATTTGAATTTGAGACATCTGGTTATGAATGAAGGAATATTTATCACTCCATTACAACCCTTGATGATACATTAATGATCTTTTTTATATTGTTTGATCTTTATAGATTTGACACACCTGGAGCCGTCAAAACGGGCTTAGCCCATAGGGCCGGCCCAACCCAACCCATTATTGGGGTAGAGTTGGGATAAAAAATTTCAAGCTCATTCAAAACTAGAGCTTATAGCCCAGCCCATATAAGCCCTTAAGGCTTGATCGGGGCCGGGCCAGTGTCGGTCCATGGGCTAAAACTTTTTATTTAAGGGTAACTTACAATAATCTCACTAGTATATAATCTAATTACTTAAATACACGCTATGTTGTAATATTATGAATCTTATCAGATTTTGGTATGTCCAGATACATGTATCTAGGAATATACTGACTCAAAATTAGGTTAATTTGTTCTATATACACTTTATCCAAGTAGATTCACATGTATCTAGGATACATAGACAAATATCCCGCCCTCGCCTCCCTCCCATCTTGCTTGTCACTCTCTTATCTCGCTCGTGTATCTGGTATGCGAAATACATGCTAATTACACTAGATTTTTTGCTAGTGTTATTGAAACAACACCATTGTTTGCCATGTTTGGTTTGAAAATCATCTCATTTTCTTGATGTTATAGAATTATATGTTTGAAAAGAAAAAAAAAAAAAAAAAAGAAGGGCTAGCCCGCCTCAGCCCTCGGCCCTTCTAGGGATGGGTTGGGTTGAGCATATTCAGGCTTGGGCCGGCCCTTTTTGGCAGCTTTAGACACACCCCTTTAAAAAATCTTAACAAAAAATGCATCTACCTAAACTAATCTTATTAATGATTGTTTGAAATTCTAATTTTATTTGATACTAAGGATAATAATAAAATAATTTAAAAAGCTCTCTCAATTTGCTAAAATGGATAAGTAAAATAAAATATCTAATTTTAGTTTTAATTTATTTGATTTTTTAAGTCAATTTTAAAATGAATGTTTTTTTTTTTGAAAATTTTCTAATTTTAATTATTCAATGACATGTTTATGATCACCAGATTAAATGTATTTTTGATACATTTTACGTATCGTTAGTTTAAGATAACAAAATTTAATTCTTTTATTCTTAAAATTTCATATCAAATTAAAATTCAGATAAGCAAATTAAAACAAAGAAAATACGAGTACGTAGGTAGCACGGCTATATACAAACCAAATACGCACATAAGATTTTATATATATATAACTATATATAATAAGTGGGAATATCTACTACTTAGCACATGACAAGTGTTGGATGATATGTGCTTGATAGTGTTGTACATTCTTCTTTTATGATTGTACCTTTAAAATTTATATTATTGGACAATTTTACACCATTAATTACCTACTACTTTATTAGCCAAAAAGTTTGACCTCATTTGGGCCCATTTATTATTTATATGTTTTCAATTTTCAATATATGTTGTCTATCTAATTCTTTTTTTCAACCTTTTATTTTAAACTTCTT
>NW_006239315.1:209932-222264 GCF_000226075.1 Solanum tuberosum | reverse complement strand
CGTAAAAATACTATAAATCATGATAATTGACAATATAAAATATGTTTTGAAAAAAATACAAAAAATTCCACTGATTCTTGAAGTGAATCTATCGTAAAAATACTATAAATCATGATAATTGACAATATAAAATATGTTTTGAAAAAAATACAAAAAATTCCACTGATTCTTGAAGTGAATCTATCGTAAAAATACTATAAATCATGATAATTGACAATATAAAATATGTTTTGAAAAAAATACAAAAAATTCCACTGATTCTTGAAGTGAATCTATCGTAAAAATACTATAAATCATGATAATTGACAACATAAAATATTTCAAAAATGTTGTATGTGGTAGTCTTATTATGCCTTAAATAGCGTCAAAGAAAGTACATGTTTGTGATAAAAAAACTTATTCCTTTATCCATGCAAACAATCGCTTCAAAAACTCGGTTATTAGCCCCAAAACATACCATTTATATTATAGCATGGGCCACATTATCTAGTATATATATAAATATATATATTATGCCTTTTGTCTTTTTTTTCTTTGTTTTCAAATAAATAAAAGCGAAGTTTCAAGGAAACATCATACTTGGAAGCTTCAATTATGCCTTTTGTCTTTTTTCTTCTTTCAAAATTCAAATGAAGGGCATCGATATAAAAAATTAAATATATAATGAACACAAATCCAAATAATAAAAAACTGTAATAATATATATGCATTACTAGAAATGTGGAAAAACCGGTTTAATCGAAAAAAAACTATTAATCTATTAGGATATGGGTAAACAATTTTTAATGATTTAATAAATTTTTCAGTGAGTTATTGTTTCGGCTTTTGATTTTAATGATTTCAAAAGGATTTTTCTCGTACAAGATGTTAATTTCGTTGATGATATTCAAAAAATAATATATACTCACAAAAAATAATTTGTATTTTTTAACAAAATGTGTTCAACTGACCACCTTAATAAATTAAAGTAGCAAATCATGATATCAATCTTGGTTTTATATTCTTTTAGCTTATGTTCTTCGTTTACGAATTTGTTTTTGTGTAGCATGGTGCATGTGATATAAAGGCATGCACGTACCAAATAAATAATTTGACAATGTCATGATTGAAAAAATTATGTGTTAAGATTAATAACCATACTCAGAGACGGAGTTAAAATTAAGAGTTTGAGGGTTCTAAATTTTAGGATAGAATGAAAAAAAAATGTCAAAGTATGCCTTTTTTTTAAAAAAAAGAAAGAAATTTCTATTGATAATAGTTGGGGGTTCGAATTCACACTACTGCTGTGGAAAACATTTCCTCAATCCCTTTTAGAGTCATCAATCAATTTTGTTAGGGAGTTCAAGAGTGTATTACCCTTATATAGAAATGACACTTAAAGAGGACCAACACCGCATTATTTGATTGTACTAAAGGCAGTATTAATTGTACATTTTACAAGGACCAACACTGCATCTTTGCATTGTACTAATGGTAGTGCTAATTGTACATCAAAAAATAAAGACACTTTCTGTAGAAGTTTCTTGCTATATCTGCCAAATTTCTAACCCTAATTTCTCTCCTCCTTGCTAAAGTCGCAGTATTCTCTCAACTCTTCCTTCTACTTCTGACCTCTTCAATGGTGAATCCATATGCTCCTTAGTTTTTCCTGTTTCTTTAGACACTTTAAATCTCTCTCTGAAGCTTTGCTGAAGATCTCTGTTTGTTTCGGACGAGCTGCGCAGGTACTTGTTCATGCTTTAAGTTTCTGTCCTCCTTGGTAAAGTCGCTCTATTCTGTCAACTCTTCCTTCTACTTCTCACCTCTTCGATGGTGAATCCATCTGCTGCTTAGTGTTTTCTGTTTGTCTACAGAGTTAAAATCTCTCTGTCAAGCTTTCCTGAAGATTTCTGTTTGTTTCGGACGGCCTGCGCAGGTATTTCTTCATGCTTTAAGTGAAATTTACATGTTTGCTCCATCATTTGCTCTTTCTCCCATTCCTAATTTGTCTTCTGTTTTGCTCTTTCTCCGATTCCTAATTTGTTAGGATATGATTCTTATATCTACTGATTTTATTGATATTAATATTTAAAAACAACTTTGTTGCTCTGATCGGGTGAATTCTGTGGACATCTGCAACAACAACAACATCAATTGCTCCTCAATCCTAGATTAGGCTGCTAGCATATATCTTAAATGATTTTATTACTAACTACTTATGAAATGTCTCTTAGTCTTGGCATTAATTTGATTATATTAAACCATTGATGTTGTAGCGCACTTCAAATATGGACACCAGAATTGAAGTTCACTGCTATCTTTCTCTGTAATTCCTAGCGCTGTCGTTAATGGACGGGTCAATTTTTCTATATTGTCGCAATATGCCGAAATATGAGGTAAGATCCATGTTCGACATCTCTGTTTCATGTCATTTGTTCAACTTCTTTAGGGTTAATTTGTCTGGCTTCACACACCTTGCTCCTACGAGGCATTTACATGAGCTATTTCTCTTTCTTCCGATGACATAGCTTCTATCTTTGAAATTTCTCCAATCATTGGTCTTCCCCATGCAGTGTTAAACAATTGAGGTGAGTATCTCCTCTCTGCTATTTGATTTCATTTGTTTTTCTTTTGTCTTTTGTGTCGGTCAGTTCTGCCGCCTTCATTGCTCTAATCAGATTCAGAATTTTGAGTACGATAAAATATACAAAATTTAATATAAGACTCAATTAATAATTATTGATATGGGGACTTATACCTCTTCACAGGAAAGGAATAGAACATTACGTGGTATTGAATTTCTGACGGATTTTGCAGGAGTGAGATTAGTACTGGAGAAAGTGATAGGAAATTTGTATCAAAATTGTTGTTCTTTGTTTTAATTAATAGGTTCGGTCTCTTGCAATCATCGATTTGCTAATCTCTATTATCTGTAAGACAGCAAACACATGTATTATGTATCGATCATTGTTTATGACATGCTCAACTGACTTGATTACTTGAAGTTTCGTATCATTGAAATATATGATTTGTAATGTTGTAAAAAGATATATTCTAGGCTTATGTTTACAAAATCAAATTTCTCCACTTTTCAGTTCATGTTGTGGCACTAGAATTTATGTTCCTTAATCTCCTCAGGTTTCTTCGCCATTTATTGGATCCTAGCTTTGACAAGCTTTCAATGATCAAATTTGAAATTTCCAAGGTAAAATAAACCTGAAAACTTTCCTTTTTCTCATGTCTGGTACATACTCTATGATATATATATCTCTTTTTAGATATTGATCAGTTCATAGATATGTCGATGTGATTACTGTGATAGTATCCCAGGAACCATGCTTGTCATTATTAGACCTCTATTTGAAAGTATGACTTGCAATATATGAAGTAATCAAATAGTTTATATAGCTTTCTTACTCTTAATGCTTTGAATATTGTTTTGAGAAATGGATTTTGGGCCTAACTCAACTCCAAAAGCTAGCTCTTGAGGGAGATAGCACAATTCGCACAATTCCATATAAGGAGACCACTCATCTCTTTTTCGATTCGATGTGGGACTCTTCAAACTCCCATCTCACGTCCAATATTTAATATGGCGCCCAACACCAACAAGTGCCCTGCTTTGATACCATATAAATTAAGGTTTTGGGCTTAACTTACACCTCAAAAGCTAGCTCGAAGGAAGAATTGTTCAAGCATTGTGAGAATCTCATTAATGGTTAATGTGAGACTTTCTTCATTCTTCAATATAATGAATAGATCTGAGGTAATACTTCCATAACAAAAATAATGCATTTTCAAATGGAGCAGCATTAGAGTTCTTGTACTTGTTGAAAACATGTTGGTACACAAATGAACCTTACATTTGGGATGACACATTGTACAAAAACTGAAAGTGAAATCTTTAGCTTTAAGAAAGGAAATTATGTTCAATAGATGAAGATGGACATAAGGCTTGGAAAAACTGCAAAATACATACATTATATAAACATAAAAATGCTTAACGTTTTAAAGTATTTTTAGACAATAAAAAAATAATGAAAAATTCATATGTTTTAAAATATTTTGCAGGAAAATTGAGACATGGTTAAACCAACAAATCATGTCAATTCTGGAGATGGTCCTGACTACAATATTGAAGTCATTAATGTTTATGATATTGTGTTGTGCAGATTAAATTGAACGTAACTAACTAACTAACTGATCGGCAATGCAGTGGTAAATGATGAGAAAAATACCAAAGGGATGTGTGGGTGTTTCAGCTAATAATGCCTTCATTTCAGATGAAACCTCCTCATATCTAATCCTGAGATTCTACAACTTTTCATACATGCCATTACACAATCAGACGAACGATTGCAATGTGGCTGTAGCTGCGGTTAGAACTGATATTGATTGTCTGTGTTTGTACCTTATCATTAACTTGAGCTAATTTGCGCAACACTTCCGCTGGCTCTCAATTATTTATCGATTAATCTAATTTTATGGGTTTTTTTCCCTTTAGGTCAATTTTCCATTGGATTGGTTTGAATTTTCTTTCAATTTTGTTGATTTCTTCGGTATTTAGGGTTGTTATACCGTTGCATGCACTACATTTTAGAGTTCATTGTAATTTGTAGCACTGGCCCTTTTTCTCCTTCTCCTTTCCCACTTGCCTATTTGCAAATTTGTATTTGATATAATAATTTCTCCTATTCAGGTCTATTACTTCAACGAGATAGGGGAGAATTGCAAGCATGAGATGCTGGAATGGAGCAGAAGCTTGAAATTCAAACAATCTATCAAATTTTTATATCGTTATACATCAGGTATAACGAGCTCAATTTTACCAAATCAAACCAACAAAATATAGGTTCTCCCCATTTTTATTGGGTTTCTGATTTACCGACTATGAATTTCTGATTTGAGTAGAGATTGCAACACTAAATTCCTTATAGGGTGAGTACACAATTTTGCGGTCTACATGAGTTACATTCTGCTACCACAACAATTAGTCTTCTATTTTTTCTTCAACGCCCATCCTTTTATCTAACTCTGTTGGAGGCTAATGGAGATGAAACAAACAATAAACTACCTTAAGTTGATGACATGATGGTTAACCTTAAAATACACATATCTCTTTTTCTGGAAATTGGCACGGACTAGCACGAATCAGCAGGCAAGTTGCTAAATTATTTTTTGTCATTGATGTTATGATAAACAAAGTCGTGAGATCATATGAATGGATTGTTGGTGTTCTGTGGTAATAGGAAGTTCTGCTTTAAAGTTTACAGGCTAGCTTCCTGGTACATATGAATGACAAGACTCAAATCGGACATAGAAGACGGTCTCCATGTTCTAAAGTATGAAACTTACCTTTAATATGTCTCTCATTTTTCTTCATTTTGGTGTCTCTGTATTATTACATAATATAATGTATCACATGAAAATTGACGAGGGTCATAAATGTCTACCATGTATTGTTTGCATCAGACGGTTTTGGTTCAGCTTTAGTGGTGGAGTAGCAATTCTATTCTGAATTTATTGCCTTTAAACCTTCATGCTCTGGAATTCTGTAGATCAGGTGAACCTCAATAGGGATCCTCTCTTTTCCCGTGACACATTTCTGTTTTTGACGCGGTCTCTTTTTCTCAATCTGACCATTTATATCTACTGATTCTTGAACCCAAAAAAAAAAAAATTTAAAATATCTATTGATTGTGTTTGCCATGTCCAGTGGTTTAACATTTTTAGAGCTACGCCTTTATGCATTCTAAGCTAACATAATATTATGTGTTAATTACTGCCACCATCTTAATGGTTTAGTCGGACAATTCTTCGTTTTGCCTGCGTGATTATCCCGATTTCTCACATTTGTTTACTTTCTCACCATATTTTTGTTGCTACTTTTATTTTGGTCTCATGTTTTTCATATGCGTTAGTTAGATCTGCTGATTTATACTGATATGATATTGTAGCTTTCTTTGGATGAAGTTCATTATTTTGACAGTAGTTGATTTATATTTTCTATTAGTAGAATTCAAATATATTACTAAGTTGAGTTGCAAATTGGCGTTATGGAACTACTGAATTCTGGAACATATATTCCTGCAGAAATATGCTTGCTCTTCAATATATATTTTTGGAATATACTAAGATATATGAGATACAAATTCATTACAAATACGTAAAACTCTACGCAAGAACATTAGCCAAATATCAATATTCATGTTTTTAGTAATAGGAATCTCTATATCTAGACAACAAGACACACTTCTCTGTTACGAGTACAGTTGTTTGGCTCTGCAATTAGTTTCAACAAACCTGCACATTAACTTAAGATGCTATCTTCCACTCGCTTAAATGTCTCTCAAATTAGTAGCTCTTGCCGCTTGCTTCCCCCAAAGAAAACCATTGTTGATGCACCACTTTGACAATGTAATAGGAGTGCAGCAAACGAAATCATTATCACAGTTGGATAGGCTATAGGCAAGTTCTTAAGTGATTGAGTCTATTCTCCAGATTCGGGTCCCTTTGGAGGATGTGGAGTAGGCGGCGGAAGATGTAGCAACATTATATACGGAAGAGGCTATAGATGAAAACAAGATATTTCATAAGCTTAGTTTCTTTAATTATCTCACCAATACATTTGACTTATCATGTGACCAAGGAAAATATAGAAATTTTTCCTTTTTAGATGATGTTGTCATAACATGATTTCACGTAATAGGAGTCATACTATAATAGCATCCTGTAACTGTATACTTTTTGGGTTTTGTATTATGGTTATGATTCTTTACATTTATCTTATGCTTACATATCTAACACCATCACGTGTTTGAACAAGTCCAGCTGTTAAAAACTTAAAAATTCTTTGGCATTGTTGAAAATTGAGCAGAAAAATTTCAATTTTATATTACTTTTAAGTTCTTCCATATTGATTCCCTTAAGTTAAATTTAGTTATTTTTACAATAAAAAACCTAATATTGTAACCAAAAACAGATGCAGGCACTATTTCTTTTGGAAAATCTTTGGATTCAACCAACCTCCAAGCTCAAGAAACCCTTCAATTCCAGGGTAAATTGAAAATACTACATTTGGGATTTCTTCATACCTATAGTGTTCTCTTTTTCTAATGATTTGGTCTAAGTTTTACTACCAGCACATCTGTATATGATGGAATTTAATGTCAAACTTTTCCATTTACAGAGATTCTTAAAAGTATCCGTCTTTGAAGGGTATTTTCTATTTGGGGTTGAATTGAACTCTATTTTAAAAAAGAATCAATTTTTTTGGGTGCCCATTTTCATGATAAATCTTACTAATTAAGTGTTTTTTTGCTTTGATGCTTTTCGGCATGGCTGCAAATCTTGGGAAATTGAAAATTGAGCTTAGAGAGGCAGAAGATAATTTAGTAAAAGCACTTGCAGGTAAATATCAATCTCTCACAATATATCTTTTTTATGCTGTAGTATATTTTTTAGTTTTTATGTCCATTGCTATTTTTCTTTGATCTCTGGATCAAACTTTGAAGAGAATCTGGTGTCTAGGTTGAGGAAGGTTGTTACTCAAAGAACACTAAGAAGGATTCTGGGATTAAAGCACCGGAAGAGTCCATGGCAATTTATGTCCTTCATTCTTTTCTATATAGAGAAATTAAAGGTAAATACTTGTACCATAAGTAATACATGTTCTATTTGCTACTTAGAGGAGATAAACATATGCCTATCTCTGTTCATCATTCTTTGTCATTTACTTAGACTAGGAGCAACTTCCAAAATCTTTGGTATGATAATATTTGCTCTTCTCTGCTTCCAATTTTCAAAATTTTGTTATGGTTTTTGTTTAATATGTTAATCTTGATATTTACTTTTGAATTTAAAAGCTTACTTTATTATTTAATAGCTATATTTTAGAAGCTGATGTTTTATGAGAAGAATCTCTTATATGCATGTTATATGTTTTTTTGTGTGTTTTTCATTGCCTAATTGCATCATGTTAAAGGAGAAATGCATGTTTTACGTATGTTTTTATAAGTCATAAAGATTCTTGAATTTTATGGTCTTAAACTAAAAATGTATAGGATGTGCCAAAATGCCCTTTTGATCTTGTGGTCTTTAACATGTCATGTGAAAAGTTAGAAATAAAGAGTTGCTAAAAAGGTAAAAAGACATTCTTTTAAACGTACTAAAAAGAAAAGTGATACAAATAAATTGAAATGAAGGAAGTAAAATATGTTCTATTACCCTCTAGGGATGGTATGTTTAAGCTGAATTCAGTTTCTGTTATTAACATGTGTATATGGTTATTTTCTGCTCAGTTATCAATACAAAATTTATTACTCCTTATAACAAAAATTGTTGTGAATATTGTCTATGTATACTTACAAAAATAAAATAAAATGTTGTCGATGTGATATTCCACTCGTGAATTGACATTGTTATTCAGTTTAAGCTATTAATCAAATGGTTTATCTTAATATAAATCTGATTTTCCTTTCTCTTTCTCTCTTTTAACTAAAACTTTTAGAAGATGTGTTGAATTCGAAGAAAAATAAAAAAAGAAGAGCATAAAGGTCTCTTTCTCACTATTAATAGTTCTCCAAATGCAGCTACGGACATTTTCAAGTTCAGTAGGAATAAACAAGCAAGGAATTGAAGTTGCTTGACGGTATTATGGATGACTGACTCTATTGTTAGGTGAGGAATGAAATTTTGCTTCTTAAAAAAATACTATTAGGAATTTTTTTACAGACATTACTGTACATTGTTTAATCAGCTGATTGGACCAGCACAATATAGCTTTAATAGTTATCCTTGTATCTTCTCCTTTGGTGCATTTACAAAATACATGATTCTTTATTCTGCAGAGTAATATAATTCCTTTGTTCTTATATGTTATTAGATAATGTTGAACCATCGATTTAGATTTCGAGCACCAAGTTATGAAATTTTACTGTTCTCCATTCCAATTGATCCTGGAGTTCCACTTCATATGTGGAAGTGGAAATTTGAGAAGACATCAACACACCTCCAAAGAATGAAGAAGGTATCATCGACTGTGAAAAGTCCTACATTGCCGTGTCAGATGAAGGAACATGGCATGTCCCTTGATAACCCAGGTAAAGATTTTACAATAATCTTATTACACTTATGTGAATACTCTGACATTTGTTAACTCAATTAGACGTTATTGCTTCATGCATGAGTATTTTTTAAAATAGAGTAATGCACCTATTGTTTCAATTGCTCTCTGGTGATTTCTGAAAACAGAGTACTTTTTTCCAATTTTCTTTATTTAATTCTTTATAGGATCTTCACTGGGTACCTTTCAACCACCAGATGGAATCACATCAGCAATTTTTCTTCGGAGATCGACAATGAAACCATTGTAAGATTAGCTTAAGTTAATGAATGAATAGTTTCCTCTGCTTCAATCTAAATGGTTTCTGGTACGATGAATTTTTCGGTACTTGCCTTTGCATGTGGATTGTTTGATGATATTGAAGGAAAGAACATGGCATTTGATTTTGGGTTAATGTTTTTTTGGGCAGATTGTAGCGACAGCAGAAACAAAAAACTATGAGAAATTGTCTTAGAATCTTTGAAATGCTTCCTTTCTAAAGAATATGGAAAGACGTTTGAGAAATTTAGGAATGATATTGCTATTATTTCATGGATGATAAGTTTTGGATGAGCTTCTGCACAAGTGAAGTTCTACTATACTCTTTAATTGTTTAGGTTGTGATTTTTGAAAGTTTTCACTGATGAAAGTGTACTACTCTTTTCGTTGACCTTTGGATTGAAAGTCATCATGACCGGTGCAACAATATGATTTTCTTGAATTTTATAAATCAAGTTTGTGTTAGTGTGGAGACTAACTAGAGTTCACTGCTTTATCTTTCTATAACATTTATGATAATCAAGCTAATGGTATAATTCTGTTAGCAGTCAAGGGGTACTACTATTTATTTCTTTTTCATCAATAATGCGATTTGTTTTTGTTTATGAGAAATCATATGATTTGTTGTAAGTATTTATATTGTTTCATGGTGGATAAAGCTATATATGTTGAACATTGAGTTGTAGGCGTCTTATATCTGAAAAAATTCCTCTTTGCTCTCAAATCAATATGTTGATGGAAAGACTGCACCAACTAAGCGTATCAATTATTTTTTATAAGTGTCTTATCAGGTTCATCAGATAAAATAATAGATATAAAAGCAGCAGTTGCACTGGATGGAGTTTCAGCATTGGTGCCTATTGTTTATGTGGGAATTTATAAAAAGAACGAATAAAAGGTTGCCGCACATCTCCCGGCATCTTCTGATCTATCCCATCTACCTGATCCTCTTTTATTAACTTAATGTTGTCAATGTGTTCCATCTGCCAATGTGTACTGACCGAGTCTGTCTGTAAATATATTTTGTATTTTGTTTGCTAGCTGCCAGTCATCAAGTTCGATCAACTCAACCCCAAGATAACTTAAACAAAGGAAAAAGTATACAATCCTCTGACAATTTCTCAAACAAGTAAGCCTGCTCTTTCCATTACATTTTCCGTATGGCATATTGATCTTCGCATTATTCTACATTTTCCATTATTATTAATTTGACATTGCCAATCTATTTTCTCTAACATGTATAATACCTGACTTATCTGAATTTGCCTACTTACATTTTAACTTCAACCTTTAAACATAAGAGAACTACTTAACTTGTATCTAAAATCTTCTGATTTTCCCATCTTGATATAAATATGCAATTTGTGTAAATAGTGAAGTTGATATCTTAAAAGGAACATGGCCCAACTACTTTTCATGTGTTCCTTTTCAATAATTTGCAGGAACAACAAATATCAACGTCCAGGCACTGAAAAGGAAATATGTGCAATGAAGGAGTTGAAGAGTTGATGTTCCCGGGACACATTGCAATTGCTAGAATACTTGTTTTTTCTTTTGAATTTCTTTTGTTTCTAACTTACTAGATCATCCCTTTTAACTAAATCATTCATAACTTGAATAAGTTGCTTCATTGCAAATTGTGGCTTATATAGTTCAAATAAGTTTCATCAATACTCTGTTTACAACAGGCTTACTATGTTGGGCCCGTGCTAAGCACGGGCCATACCCTTCTAGTATATATATATATATGTGTGTGTGTGTGTAATTTTCTTATATAAATACAAGATCTACAAAAAAGCTATCGAATTCATTCGAACCCACAAGTGCCCCACTTTGCTCCATCCCTGACCATACTTGTCATTCTCAAGCTGCAGAACTTTGGTCCTACAATTTAAGTGACTATTTACCCCATATTATTGAGCAGTCTCTCATTTTATTCCTTTTCTTACGAAATTTATCAGTATTTTCTACTTAATTTATAATTAGAAGCAGTGTTTTAAAAGGCGGGGGCGTGAGGCGAGACGTTTTATATAGTAAAGGGCGAGGCGTAAGTCCCGAGACACAGGGCGTAAGTCCCATGGATCTACGAGGAGTAATCTCATGTATATTCAATTTTATTACTAATAAAATAAGCAAAAGTAAACCTTTCAATGATTTGTTATTTTTATTTGAGATAAGTATTAATAATCAATAATGAAGAAAAAAAGTATTATAATTATTGTTTGAGAAATATTATTACACTAATAATAAAAATATGATATAAAATAAAAAAGGTAAAAAAATAAATTTAAAACATCCGGGCGTACATTTTTACGCTTAGGACTTACGTTTTTATGCTCAGGGATTACGCCTCAAATTTTAGGACTTACACCTTATGGATCTACATCTTTAATTTACGTCCAGAGCGTTTTTGGTACGCCCTGCCCCGAAACTCGCCCTGAGACTCGCCCCAAAAACGTTTTTGAAAACTCTGATCAGAAGCTAATTGAATTTCTTGTAATTGACCACTAATCCATTATCAAATGGATTGACATAATTTTTTTTACTATTTAGCTACAAAATTTTATTCATCACTGATTTCTTATAATTGACCACTTTCTTTTTAACACACACACACACACACATATATATACTAGATATGGGACCCCGTGCCAGCACGGGGCCCAATATATGTTACTGTTTCTGTTTTAATTTATGTGGTACATATGAACTTTGAAGTTAATCAATTTTTTAGTATGTTTTTATATATTTTAAGTTGCTAATTATTTTTATTTAGAGTATGTTTTACGTAAATATATTATAAATCACAATAAATAACAAGTTAATTTAAAAAAAACTTATAAAAAATTCATTGACTTTTGAAATTTCATTTGTATCACATAAATCAGGACAAAGCGAGTAATATATATGAAAATTACATAAAACGTACTATAACTCACAATCATTAGCAACTTAAAATATCTATATATCT
>NW_006239315.1:209421-209683 GCF_000226075.1 Solanum tuberosum | reverse complement strand
AATCTATGTTAATTTCTATGTTTTAATTATTGTAATACCGATTGAATTTGAAGAGCCAACTAATTTTTTTTTATAAATTTTAAGTTGTTAATTATTATAATTTATAATATTTTTATTAATTTTAAACCAATATATGTTTTTCTCTGTCTCAATTACATGAGACATATGGAATTTGGAGAGTCAACTAAAATTTTTAAATATGTTAAGTTGTTAATTATTATATCTTATAGTACTATTACGTGATTTTCAAATAAAATATGTA
>NW_006239315.1:203979-208548 GCF_000226075.1 Solanum tuberosum | reverse complement strand
ATATATATATATATATATATATTTGTGACATTTCTTAGAAGTTAGGATTACTATTTATTTAATTTTTAAAATTTTTGAATTCTTTTGTCATACTAAATACAACATGTTTTATTATATTTACATTTAATATATTAATCAATATGTTGTACGAATGAAAAGAAAATTATCATTTCACAAAAACAAAGGTTAAAATATAATTTATTATGATTAAGGAAAGATAAAATTATTATTCCAATATCCATAACCATATATAATACATTAAAAATTAATTGAAAAGCTGTAAATGGAAAAGGAATCACCATTTAAGGAATCATTATTTTTAAATTTTTGGATCATTTCTTCTTGTAAAAGTTTCTATCCATACGTAACAATGAAGTTAAAATAGAAAATGTAGTACCATTCTTACTAATAGATAGTTATTTATTTTTATTAATTTTTTTTGACAATTTTGGTTATATTTTTCTTTAAAATAATTATTGCCTCGATTTTTTTTTTAACATTTATTTTTAATTTTAAAAGTTTGGAAATTTTATGTTAAAAATTTTAATAATAGAAAAAATGATTTATTTAACTTTTATCATCATCAATACTACTCATTTTTTTGAGGTTTTTTCTTAATCTTCATCTAATCATTAATGTAATTTATATAATTTTGTTTAATCACTTAATTTTTCTTTTTTAACTCTTTTATATATATAAAGTTGGATATGTAAATGATGATGTGACATTTCTTAGAAGTTAAGATTACTATTTATCTAATTTCTCCAATTTTTGAGTTCTTTTGTCATACTAAATACAATATGTTTTATTATAATTACATTCAATATAGTAAACAACATGTTCTAGGAATTAAAACAAAATTATCATTTCAGAAAAATAAATGTTAAATTATAATTTTATTATGATTAAGGAAAAATGAAGATATTATTTCAATATCCCATAACCACATTCAATACATTAGAAATTAATTGGATATAATTGTAAATGGAAAATGAATCACGATTTAAGGAAAATAAATGTTTGCAATACCATAATAATTAAGGAGAGAGTAAGATATTATTTTAATATCCTAATTCGGAACTTTTAATCTACTACTCAATTAAAAAGAAAATGCATTTAATAACATTAAAAAGTTATTAGTTTAATATTTTTTCTCATTGTACTAATTCAATTCAAAACTTAATTTTAAAGATAAAATAACAGCTTCATTTTAATTGTTGTCAATATATTTCAAAAAATTATCGTGAAAAGGCTTTTCTTGCACCTTATTTTAATTTTCATATACTATTATTATTTTTTCTGTCATTTTTCAATGAATTTTTATTTCGATTTAAAATTTAATGTTTATTCTTAAAACTCTGATGGTACAAATTAAGGTGGAGTAGAATATAATAAATGATGATTCTTCTACTAAATAAGAAGATATAACGAAATTGAAAGGGTGAAGTTTTTTTTTTTTGTAAATGGATAGGAAATTCTATTAAGGTATCATTACGTCATTATTCAATATATTTTTAATATAAATTTCATTTGTTGATGCATTTGTTTAGTACTCCCTCTGTCCCTAATTACTTGTTTACTTTTCCTTTTATAGTTGTCTCTAATTACTTGTCCATTTTGACAAATGAAGAAATAACATTTTTTTTTACCTATTATACCCTCAATTAAATGACTAATTACTTTGAAAATTGCAGAACTTTTCATCTACTTCATAATTAATAGGGGTAAAATGATAAACTCACTATGTCATTAATTGATTTCTTAATAAATGTGTCAATTTAAAAGTGGACAAGTAATTAGGGACAGAGGGAGTATTACAGTCTTATTTGACATTATGAGATATTTGTTAGACATTTAAGGAGAATGGTAGACCGAAATATATATTATATATTAAAGGATGAACTTCATGCAATGGAAGAATTTGTTATTAGCAAATATATTTTAACTTATTTGATAAAAAATATATTCTTCCTCATTTAATAGATGTAAAATTTGTGAAGCTTTATTTTTTTCACAATCTTCATATTATTAAAACAAATAATAATATTACGATTAAACAACAAAGTAAATATAAAATTAATCAAAAATATTTAATTTTAATGATCGCGCGAAGTGCGGCCAAGTTCTCTAATTTAAAACAAAAAAGTCAAATTTAAATGGGTCTACTATAGAATTCCTAGAAATCCAACTTGAAAAATTATGTTAAAAATGGAAACTAAAAAGTGAAATAAATTTAATTGAGAGTTATCCTTCGTCTGTCCCATTTTATGTGACACTTTTTATTTCTCGAGAATCAAATAGTTTAAGTTTGACCATAAATTTGCGTATGATATCTTCAATTTTTTAAAAATGAAATTTATTTATTTGTAAACTACGTAAAAATCAAAATACTATAATTCATAATAATTAATAATTCAAAATATTTTAAAGATCTATGAAAAATTTAAGATGAAAGATAAACTAAAGAGAGTAAAAGGGGAGAATGGAAAGTAGAAAAAAAGGATAGTTCATCTTTTTGGTGGGCCTCAATATACAATTTCTATAGCTTTTAGTCCAACTCTTTAGTGCAGTGTTGGTCCTCCCAAACTCCCATTTCTAAATAGGAGTAATATATATATTTGAATTCCATCAGATTTAAATTTTTTTTGTAATTATTTAAAAATAAGAATAAAATTTAATTAGCTCTTACGCTATAACATTTATGTAAAATTCATACACTATTTTTACTACCTAACTCCTTCCAAATTTTAACCAACACCTCTTTTGTTCTTTCTTCCCAAATAAAACAAAAGGATAAATCATTACCTCTTTTTTCTACTTTTTTTTTAATCTTTCCAACCTTTAGATTTGATTTGTGGAATAATGAATAATAATTCTAGGATATTTTGTAGAATTATTTTATTTTAATATTTAATTGTAAGTATTAATTAATCTTAAGAATTATTTTCTATTAAAATGATGAGATTTGTCATTATTAAGCCATAAACCTCAAATAAGTTCTAATTGATATTAATATGTATAATTAAAATATGACATGTTATATTTTATGTGATTAATTTAACTATTTAATAATCGTAGCATCTCTATGATGCCTTAATTTACGGTAATAGAGATTGCATTTTCTCGTACCGCTGTTGCACTATACGGCTCTCCTATCCATCAAATAATTGATCAACCATATGAATTTATATAAAAGAAATTGTAAAAAAAAAACAAAGAGAATAATATTTGTTTTAAATAAATTTTAAGGTGATGAAAATTAAATTATAATCATAAATAAATATGGTGAAACAAAGATTTAATTATTGATTAATATTTGTGAGTATAAGTTTGTTCCTCTTTTGATTTTTATTTTTATTTTCTTTGTGAGTATAAACGAAGAAGGAAGTATTTGATGTTTTGATATCTTTATGAATATTCTAGGAATTTATGAGATTTCACAAGCCTTTTGAAGGAAATATGTTACTTTTTTTTATAGGCGTGAACAAAAGTTTAGGATAGATTAACCTCCAAGAATTATAACAGAGATTGAACTCGTCTTGTAGAGTTCAACAAAATTTCAAAGTCTACAAGATTAATGGAGTGTACGTAGCTTTGATGAAACTCAAAGATGTGACTTGAAGTATCCATAAAACTGGAGCAGAAATATACGAATGCGCCAACATGAGGGTGTGAGAGGATGGCTGTAGCAGGAGTTAGGAGAAGTAGAGGTAGGATAAAAAAGAACTAAGAGAGCTGATCGATTGGACAGAGCGTGACACAACTTTAGCTTATTGAATACATGACCCTAAATAAAAAGATATGAAGATTGATGATTTGGTTAGAAGGTTAGTTGGTACCTGAGTGTAGTCATACTTTATACGGGAGAAGCAAGCCTCTCCTCTACTCATTAAAAGTAGTAGTATTTAGTTGTCGTGTAATTTCTTGTTCTTCAATATATATTATTATTTGTTACTTTATTTACTCTGTAACTTATTATTATACTCTTATATTTTCTTATAACCCTAGATCAAATACTTCTCTTTTAAGCTAAGTGTCACGTCCCGCCACGTCACAGTGAAATTTTGCGTCCGGATAGGGGCAGAAGGGTCTAGAGTTGTGGAGAGGTTTCCGGAAGACTCTAGAACCCTTTAGATTATTCAAGAAGGTTAGAGAATTCCTTAGAATTCTCTAGAATAATTTAGATAGTTTCAAGAAAGCCTTAGAATTCTCTAGAGGTATAGAGAATTCTAGAAGAGGGGCTTTTGTGTAAATATTAGAGGGACTTGTAAGTAATTTTTATTTGCACTTTAGTCCTTAGGATTTAGTATAAATAGGTGGTGCCATTCATTTGCAAGGCATCCAACCAAGAAAGCAACCATCCAAGTTGTAAGCAATCTTCCAAAGCCAATACAAAAGCCTTCTTCCAAAAAGCTCTCTTTAATCTTTCTAAGTCTTCCTTTACATTTCCTTAGCGGTCTTAGCATAAAGGGCTTACTTGAGCTTACAAGATCGTGAAAGATTCGTGAGTAAGTTGTCAAGTGCCGCACGGTGTCTTAGCAAATACTCTAAGTCCGTGACAACGTGGTA
>NW_006239315.1:200195-201208 GCF_000226075.1 Solanum tuberosum | reverse complement strand
TTAGTATAAATAGGTGGTGCCATTCATTTGCAAGGCATCCAACCAAGAAAGCAAGCAAGCAAAGTTGTAAAGCATTCCTTCCAAGCTAATACAAAAGCCTTCTTCCAAAAATTCTCTTTAATCTTTCTAAGTCTTCCTTTACATTTCCTTAGCGGTCTTAGCATAAAGGGCTTACTTGAGCTTACAAGATCGTGAAAGATTCGTGAGTAAGTTGTCAAGTGCCGCACGGTGTCTTAGCAAATACTCTAAGTCCGTGACAACGTGGTATCAAAGCGAGGTTTGCACTAAGGGAATGGGAACCGAAGGAGAGATGAACACCGCTAGCACCACCAACGTCCGTTTAGAGGGAGGAAAGAAGAACCGCAAGGGAAAGAAGCATCAAAAGGGTAGTGAGGAGATGCTGCTCGACCCCACACCAAGCAAGGCGCTAATATCTCATCCACCTTCGACCATCGAAGCAAGTGACGATGACCGTGGCGAGGAGCCCATTGACGTCACACCTGGAGAGGAGTGGATCGCAAGGGTTGAAACGGCGAGGCAGGCCGTGGAGATATTAGGCCGGCGTTTGAATGTGGCCGATGGTAAGTTCAAGACCCTTGAAGACTTCACCCTTGAAGAGACTGAAAACCTTCGCAAGGAGTTGGAGGGACGTCAGCGGGCCGAGTTCGAGATGAAGGAGGCTATCACTTCCTTGGAGTGTCGGCTCATGGAGGCGTTGAGCACGATTGAGACTATGAAGGCCGAGATGAAAGAACTCAAGGAAAGTGTGGCAGCTGGAGGATCATCGTCGCTCGATCGAGATAGGGAGGCCAGGGTCGAGGCTCCCAAGCCACCTATGTTCAAAGGCGTCCGTGACGCGCAAGAGGTGGAGAATTTCCTTTGGCATTTGGAGAATTACTTCAAGTGCAACGGGCTGAAGAACGACGAGAGTAAGATCAACACCGTTGTGTTGTATCTTTCGGAGATGGCCATGCTATGGTGGAGGTGCAAGGAGGCCGAGATAGAGAAGGGGA
>NW_006239315.1:199013-199569 GCF_000226075.1 Solanum tuberosum | reverse complement strand
TGGAGTAAGCATCACGCTGGGCGAGTGGCAAGGTAAGACCAACTTCACTGTCGCTCCTGTAGATCTTTTTGACATAATTCTTGGGCAGGAGTTCTTCCAACAGTGCCACGCGGTGATCGACCCTTACCTCCAACGACTTCTAGTCATGGAGCAAGGAAGATCATGTATGGTGCCCATGGTTAAGGTACCGAAGACGGAAGGACAAGTACGCCTAACGGCCATGCAGCTCGAGAAAAACCCTAAGAAGAAGGAGTCGACGCATACGACCACCATTGCAAGTTCGAAGAAAGACAATGGTGCAAAAAGGTCCCTGCCGCCACACTCGAAGAAGGTTCCTAATAGGAACAATGTCGTGATGCCAAAAAAGCCGCCGAGGCGCTTGCCTCCTAGGAAGGAGGTCGGTCATAAGTCCGAGCTAGAAGCGATATGGAAGGCGATGAAGGCGTTGCGCAAGGGCCTTGATTGAGTCAATGGACTATTGGTCGCGCATGCCCAAGGCTCGGATGACAATGTAGCAGTAATGCGACGCGGTCGTCGCATCAATAGGTGGGGGAGA
>NW_006239315.1:171707-198657 GCF_000226075.1 Solanum tuberosum | reverse complement strand
TGTAAGCAATCTTCCAAAGCCAATACAAAAGCCTTCTTCCAAAAAGCTCTCTTTGATTTTCTAAGTCTTTCTTAAGCATTCTCTTAGCGATCTTAGTCTTAAAGGCTTACTTGAGCTTACGAGATCTTGAAAGAATAGTGAGTAAGTTGTCAAGTGCCGCACGGTGTCTTAGCAAATACTCTAAGTCCGTGACATAAGGGTCTATCGAAAACAACCGACTCTCTACCTCATAAAGATAAAGACAATATCTACATACATCCAGATACTCAAACGTGAAACATCCACAACATTAGTATATAGATTCATCCCACGTAATTATATAGATGTGTCCTACTTACATAATTTGTCCGTTTTAAAATGATTATTCATCATTCTATATTTTATAAGTTTATACTTCCAGCAATCTCTGATATTCCTTAATATATACAAATGACATGACATATCTGGTATAGTGGTGAAATCAGAATTTGCAATAAAGAGATTTAAAATTTAAAAGGGAATTTAAAATCTAAAGAAATAGATATACAAAGTAGCCGAAAAGAGTTCAACATCTACTATATACATATAAATAATATAATTTTCTGTCAAAAGAGGTTTGGATGAACTCGGCTCTGCCCCTGATTTGGTACCATAAAATTTAAAAATATATTTATAATATGATATACACGTTTCTAATTTATCATAAAATTCAAAAATAATTCTTTTATATCATTGAATTTGTGTCCAATCGAATAAACACACATAAAATAAAATTGATGGATAAGTGGCAATTTTTGTTAAGTGGGCTTAAAATACATACTTATATAAGCCGTCCGCAGGACCAATGATTAGTTCAAAAGAATAATAGTAGTACATAATATTATGTAATACTCCCTCCGTCCCATTTTATATGACATACTTTGATTCAGCACGAAGTTTAAGAAAG
Source organism: Solanum tuberosum (assembly GCF_000226075.1). NCBI lineage: Eukaryota > Viridiplantae > Streptophyta > Magnoliopsida > Solanales > Solanaceae > Solanum > Solanum tuberosum. The sequence goes on along the minus strand of NW_006239315.1, from coordinate 197,732 downwards.
AAATGAAGACTTTTTAAATTTGTGGTCCAAAATGAATGATAAAAATTTGTGTGACTGTAAATCATTTCATTAAGGGTAAAATAAATATTTTATAGCTAAATTGTTACTTAATATAGAAATGTGTCATTCTTTTTGAGACTTACTAAAAAGGAAAGTAAGTCACATAAATTAGAACAGAGGGAGTACTATTTTTTTATTACTTATTTAAATAATTATATATTTTTATATTTGAAAATATTTAATTTTGAATTTTTCATTTATTCTTAATGATTTTTTAAATGATTATACAAATAGTATAATTTGTTAATGATAAGAAGTACTCCTGACTTACTTGAAATAAGCTACTTTATCTTTCATTACATTCAAAACTGTCTTTACCGTTAACTAGCTCAAAAATAGGTCAACAACACGTTACACGCCAATAGTTCAAAAATAGTACTATTTCTACTAACACAATTGCTTCAAAACAAAAATATAAGACCATATACACTAACAATTAACAACTTCACATTTAAAATGTTAAAAAATACACATTAAATAATGTATGCATGATTCTTATAATATGTTAAAAAAAATTTAGAGCTTCATATTAAAATTTAACTTTAGACCACTAATTAAGTTGAGCTGTCACTGATATACCTTTGAACTATTGGAAACAGAACACTTTTGTACCCACCATTATATATCAATTAGCTGGCTCATATCATGAGTTGCCGTAAACCATTTGGATATTTTGATTGAAATAAGTTGAAACTAATATTTCCAAGAGAATAAGATGTATGAAGACAAACATGACAATTGCGCAAATTAAGGACTAAATAATGGGGCACTGAAGATGCTGGATTGATAAGTATTAACATCTCAAGAAGTTTTGATCTTAGTTATTGTCACTTCAATTATAGTAAATTTTGAATATGTAATCCTCTTTGAAAGAGAGTGCTTTATCTTCGAATTTGAATAAGTCAGACATTAAAGTGGGCATCAAACACTAAATGAGAAACTATCATCAATCACTACTGTCAGTCACCATTACTACTAGATACTACTCACTTCACACTACACACCATTGGCCAACACCAGTCCCTATCGACAACTATAACCACTATACATACTATTTTGGGATGTCCAACAATACTTGTTCATTTTATGAAATTAATAGATAATTTTACATTTACTTCCTAATTTACCCTTTATTATTAATTATAGTCATTTCCTTGTACATTTTTCAAGACATTATATTTATTATATTCAAAGGGTGATATAGTAAAATTACCCTTCTATTTATAGTTTTTTAAGAAGTGTGCAAAATCAACCGTGAACAAGTATTGTTGGACAGAGGGAGTAGTAATCACCACCACCAAATTACCATATAAATTTTTAAAAATATTTTGTTCATAAAGTATTAGATTAATTTTATATTTATTAATTTTCAATTAAAGAAAAAATTAATACATTCTAGATGTTAAATAGCAAACAATCTTAATTATCTAGAATTCAAATTTTCATGTAACATTTTAATATATATATATATTTTTTTTTTTTTTTTTTTCTTTTTGAACACATCTATATATATTTGGATAATAGATAGTAAAATAAATCACTCATTTTAAGAAAGTAATTTGCTGGCAAATATTCTTTCAAAATGGCCTAGGTTTTTATAAAAATCCACTTACACTAATAATGTATAAAGTTTTAAATGCATTTAGTAATTGAAAAAAAGAAAATAAATAATTACCCCATCGAACTTATATTCTTTTTTTGAAGTAGACACCTAAAATTTGCGGGAGTCCTATTACCCTATGAAACTATTTATATTGACGATAAATACAATATTTTCAGCGATTTTTAATTACTGCAGTTGTGTTCTCACGAAAATTGGGCGCGTGAAGGAGTAATATTACAGCCCCAATCAAAATGCTACGTGACATTTTTTATTGAGGAACTTTCACATATAGCCACTAAAAAATAGTCTAATTACTCTCCATAGCTATAGTTTGATAATTACAATTCATAGCTACATGTTATAGGGAGGAGAGAGGAGAGCGAGACTGGAAGAGAGAGAGGAGAGAGGCGAGAGGCGAGAGAGAGGGAGTGGGAGAAAGGTGAATTGTATATGTTTATCGGTTAGATAATTGTATATTATACATATGCATTTGTATTTATGGCAAGCGAGATTGGGAGAGGGAGGAGAGAGGCGGGAGAGAAAGGGCAGAGAGTGGGAAAGAAGTGAATTGTATATGTATATCGGTTAGATAATTGTATATTATACATATGCATTTGTATATATGGAAAGCGAGATTGGGAGAGGGAGGAGAGAGGCGGGCGAGAGAGGACAGAGAGTGGGAGAGTGGGAGAGAGGTGAATAGTATATGTATATCAGTTAGATAATTGTATATTATACATATTTATATGTATATTCTGGAGAATTATACATATACAAACGTGACTAATTATACAAACTCGAAGTCAGCCCACGTAATTAATGTATAATGTTAGTCGCGAGTGGTAATTATAGCAAACTATAGCTATGATGAGTAATTAAGTAGTATAAGTTTGCTTAACCACGTAATTTTTCCTTTTTTATTTGATTTTTTAATTGATAAATTAGACCCATCTATCCCAAATTACCGTTAATGGCCTTTTAAGAAGTTTTTTCAACATGCTAAAAATTAAAAATCATCATTCTTGCTCTGATTTTGTATTTTTTAAAATGCGATATTATTAGATTTTTTTGTCTTTTTAAAACTTGATCAAAAAGTTTTTATCTTTCCTAAAAATTAAAGATTGAAAATTGTCACGACATAGACCGTCGTGATTGTACCCACACTAACCCTCCGGTGGGAGAACTATTAAAACTAATTAGCTAACCAAGAACTACACAACTTAATAAAAAATTAAGGCATTTAAAGTTACTGAAACAAGTTTAAATGTCTAGGAAAAGGAAAAATAGGGAGTTCCCATAAACTCCAACAAAAGTCTAACAACCAAATGCGGAATTAATGCCTAGAACCTGAAAGTCAATGTACCAAAACTCTAACAAGGATCATAAGTCTAAGGAAATGGGTACAACCCAATTAAACATAAGAAATCTAAAATACTAGTCTAAGTCCGAAGATGTGGAATAAACGAAAGAAAACTCATGACAGCGCGGAAGAACTGACTCACCCTTGAATTCAATTGATCACTGATCTTCCAAGCGAGGTCTGTCAATAGCCGCCTGAAGATGCCCTATACTCTACAAAGAAAGAGCAAGTGCAGTATCAGTACACAACCACAGTGTACTGGTAGGATTACGCGACTATCCCACTAAGTGCAATATAAACAAGTCATTACAACATAATAAACATGCATACATCGAACATATGCAACATCGATCATCACTTATGAACAATGTACAAATTCATAGTTCACAAGATATACAATTATGTCAAGTCAATGGCCCTCTCATGGAACCCATATCCAAACAGTTAGTGTACCGGATCGTGGTATCCGTTCCAAGTTAGTGTGTCAGATTGCGACACCCGCCTCAATTTTTATGCCGGTACTTGGCAACAGATCCCAGTTAGTGTGTCGGAACGTAACACCCGATCCATTCAACAAACCACAATCACATACACAATGTACATTTTCATAATCATACAATTAAGTCATGATTCATGACATACAATTATTCAATCATCCTCATTTACAATTAACATGATCAATAATGTAACCTTCACATACATACATGCATCATAATGAAGCGATTACCAGCATACATCACACAAAATACGAAATCACAACAATCACCTACCTCGAACAAAGCTTGAATCCCTTCAGAAACTTGATTCTTCCCTTTTCAGATTCTTTCCGCTTGTTCTTGGTCTACAAACAATCAATAATACGCAAGGATCAATAATTAAGGTCTAATTACTAGGATTACAGCTAACCCATTAACCCTAGACCAAACCTTTGATCTCATACCCAGATTAAGGCTTTTTCCACCATAAATCCCAGATCAAAACTCTTCCCCATCGATAATTACCCAAGAAACTAAGTTATACGGATCGAAAAATGGAATTGGGGAGTGAAAACCTTACCTTTAGCCTCAAGAATGGTGAAAAACTGTCAAGAAAACACCTGGGGTCGTTCCTTAGCCCTCAAAGTCGAAAAATGCAGAATAAAACATTTTTGGGATTTATTTTCGACTTAAGTCACGTCTGTCTCGCCACAACGGTCCTCACCTCACTACAACTGCCCTGCCTTGGCAGCTTACATGGAGACAGAACCTCAGAAATTGAGTTCCAAACCCCCATTTCACAACACACCTTCAACCTACGACACTCAGAAAATATCCGTTCACGCTAAGATCATTTTCGGAAGTTCTACTCACCCGAATTCAATTCCGTAAAGTCGTACGAGTTTCTTAATGTCTTAGCTATCTACTCATATGATCAAATTCATAATTTGATCTCCCGTTTGTTACTAGATTTTCTGAGACCCCACTAATTCCGATTTTGTCCAAATCTGGACTAAGTTGGAAAATTTCAAGATACTACTAAAAAGTTTTTCGGTCCAAAATTTTTCACTGTTGGTTTTTCTATAACGACGTGAATCGGTCGTTACAATAGATATCAATTTACCCACCATTCATCTCCGAGTGATAAACTAGGAAAAAACAAGCTAAAACAAGAGTGGAATAGTACCTGAATTGACGAACAACTAGGAATACTTGTCTCGCATGTCGTTCTCGATTTTCCAAGTGGCTTCCTCGATCGGATGATGCTTCCATTGAACTTTCATGGACTTAATCTCCTTGGTCCTCAGCTTTCGGACATTACGATCAATAATATCAATCAGTTCTTTCTCATACAAAAGGTCTTTGTCTAGCACAATTGAGTCCCATTTTATGATGTAATCCCCGTCACCACGATATATCTTCAACATAGACACATGAAATATCGGATGAACTCTCGATAAGTTAGGAGGTAAAGCCAACCTATAAGCCACTGGCCCTACACGGTCAAGAACCTCAAATGACCCAATGTATCGGGGATTGAGCTTGCCCTTCTTGCCGAATCTCATCACTCCTTTCATGGGTGATACCTTAAGAAGAACGTTCTCACCAGTCTGAAATGTCATGTCCTTACCTTATGGTCTGCATACTTCTTCTGTCTACTTTGGGCTGCTAAAAACTTAGCTTGAATACTCCTCATTTTATCTTGAACATCCTTAACTAAATTAACCCCCAAAGGTTTCACATCTTCAGCCTCAAACCATCCTATGGGTGATCTACACCCCCTCCCATAGAGTGCCTCAAACGGTGCCATATCTATGCTGGAGTGATAACTATTATTATAGGAAAATTCACACAACGGTAGAAACTTATCCCAATGCCCACCAAAATCAATCACACATGCCCTCAACATATCCTCTAACACTTGAATAGTCCTCTCTGACTGCCCGTCCGTCTGCAGATGGAAATTTGTACTAAAAGTGAGTTGTGTGCCCAATTCCTCATGTAACTTCCTCCAAAACTTGGAGATAAACTGCGTACCACAGTCTGAGATGATAGAAAGGGGAACCCCATGCAGCCTTACTATCTCCTTTACATATACCTTAGCCAATTGTTGAGCATTATAGTCTGTTCTAACTGGAATAAAATGGGCTGACTTAGTTAATCTGTCAACAATTACCCAAATAGAATCTTACTTTCCTAATGTCTTGGGAAGACTAACCACACAATCCATGGCTATTCTTTCCCACTTCCATTCCGGAATCGACATTCTATGAAGCAAACCTGCAGGCCGTTGATACTCATATTTTACTTGTTGGCAATTTTGACACTTAGCCACAAACTCTGCTATATATTTTTTCATGCCAGGCCACCAATAGAGTCGCTTCAAGTCTCAGTACATCTTAGTCACACCCGGATGAATGAAATACCTCGAACCATGGGATTCAATCAATAAACTCTGAATCAAGTTGCCCATTCTAGGAACACAAATCCTTCCTTTAAAATTGAGCACAACTTCCGCATCAAGAGTGGTCTTTTGTGCCTTGCCAAACACTGTTTTATTTTTTGAGTTCTTCCAACTGCTCGTCCTCAAACTGTTTGGCCTTGATCTCCTCAATGAACGTGGCCCTTACTTCAGTGCTAGTTTACACCTCACCTTTCTCTGAGATGCCAAACTGCATGAACTTAGATTCCAAGGTTTGGATTTCCTTAGCCAAAGGTCGCTTGGTTACACTCAAGCAAGCTAAACTAACCATACTCACCGCTTTTTGACTTTGTGCATCCGCCACTTCATTAGACTTACCCGAATGATATTGGATGGTCACATCATAATCCTTGAGTAGCTTCATCCACCTTCGCTGTCTCATATCAGATCCTTTTGAGTGAATACATTTTGTAGACCGCGATGATCAGTAAATACTTTACACTTAACACCATAAAGATAATGTCGCCAGATCTTAAGAGCAAACACTACCGCTGCCAACTCTAAATCATGTCCTGCATCACTACCGCACCCAAACCAGAATGTGAAGCATCACAATAAAACATAAAGTCTTTACCTTTCATCGGTATGGCTAGAATAGGTGCTGTGGTCAAAAGAGTCTTGAGCTTTTGGAAGCTCTCCTCACATTTTTTCAGTCTAATCAAAAGGTACCTCATTTTTTTGTCAAATTTGTCAGATGTGTGGCAATAGAAGTGAAGTTTTTCACAAATCGACGATAGTAGCTAGCGAGCCCCACAAAACTCTTAATTTCAGTCACATAACTTAGTCGAACCCAATTCCTAACCGCTTCAATCTTTTGGGGGTCTACCATTACCCCTTCCTTTGAAACTACATGCTCCAAAAAGGTAATCGAAGTCAACCAAAATTCACACTTAGAAAATTTTGCATACACCTTTTGTTTCCCAAGAACATCCAGAATAATACGAAGGTGGTTGGTGTGCTCTACCTCACCTTTCGAATACATCAAGATGTCATCAATAAACATTATCACAAATGAATCGAGAAAGGGCTTGAACACACCGTTCATCAAATTCATGAAAGCTGCAGGCGCATTTGTCAACCCAAATGACATAACTAGAAACTCACAATGCCTATAACGTTTCCTAAATGCCGTTTTTGGTATATCCTCAGGCCTAATCTTTAACTGATGGTAACCAGACCTTAAATCAATCTTAGAGAAAACTGATACACCCTGCAATTGGTTAAAAAGATCATATATCCGAGGCAATGGATACTTATTTCGAATGGTGACCCTATTCAATTGTCGGTAGTCTATACACATTCTCATACTACCATCCCTTTTCTTAACAAACAAGACATGAGCACCCCATGAGGAAATACTAGGACGAATGAATCCTTTATCAAGAAGTTCTTGGATTTGAGCCTTAAGCTCTCATAATTCTGCCGGAGCTATGCGATACGGAGGGACTGAAATGGGACGAGTACCAGGTTCCAAATCAATACAGAAATTAATATCTCTATTCGGGGGCATACCAAACAAATCAGTAGGAGACACTTCTCTAAATTCTAACATCACAAGGATGGATTCAATAGAGGGAGACTCAACCTCAACATCCCGAATGTGAGCCAAATAAGTCAAACAACCTTGCCCCACCAGTTTCCTAGCCTTAATTGAGGATATGATCTTAGCCTTTTGAGGCTTGTACACCCCTTCCCACTCTATCTTTTCGTTTTCTCGAAACTCTTAGAGTCACGGACTTAGTATTACAATTAAGCACAACATAACAGAGGGACAACCAAGTCATGCCTAAGATTATATCAAAGTCAGTCATATCCAAAATCGCTAAATCAACCCAAGTCTGAAGGCCTATAAACAAGATAGGACAAGCACGATAAACATGTGTGACCATGACAGACTCTCCAACGGGGGTAGAAACACGGATGAGGGCATCATGTACATCACAAATCATATTAAACTCTGAGGCAAATCGCATGGATACATAAAAATAAGAAGAACCCAAATAAAATAACACATTAGACATCCGGTCACAAACGAGAATAGTACTTCTGATCACTGCATTAGACGCCTCCGCCTAGATCTTGTCCGAAAAGGCATAACACTGAGCTCTATCATCATGACGGGCGACTTTCTTGCCTGGTTGCACCGTTTCTCTGCCTGCATTACAATTTCCCCGACCTCTACGACCTCACTGATTTCCTCCTCGCCCAACTTGTGGACATCCTCGACCATTATTACTATTTCCCGCGGGTACCACTGCTCTAGATTATTGCTGCGCGGAATTTGTGATGTGCGTGTGGGGACAATCTCTCCTCATATGCCCAGGTTCTCCACAGTTATAACAAGTACGATCAAAAGATGGCCTGCATCCCGTCGAAGGTGCGACTCCTTGGCTATCCTAAATCAAATTCTGAGGTGGAGTTCCCGAGTAATTACCTGTAGAAGCGGGCATGACGGACTGAATTGGCCGGGCTTCAAGTGTTGGTCTACCTAAACATCTGGAGTAGGAACCTTGAAAGTTGCCTGAATTCTTGGCTTTCTTAGCCAATGCCTTAGCCTGACCGTCTCGCCTCACCCCCTCTACTTTCTTCATAAAATCCCTTACTTCATTGAAGCTTTTTTCTGCAGAGGTCATATGAATAGACAATACCTGCAACTCAGAATTTAGTCCCTTAACAAATAGGCGGATCCTCTCTTCCGCAGTAGTCACCAATTGCGTAGCATATCTAGACAACGTGGAACTTGGCCTCATAAGCAGCTACAATCATACCACCTTGCTCCAAAACCATGAACTCATACTTCTTACGATATCTCAAGGTCCGGGGCACATACTTTTCCAAGAATAAAGAATGAAACTGGGTCCAAGTGAGTGGGGGTAAAGTTGAAGATCTGCACTTCACATAAGCTCTCCACCACTGCTTAGCCTCACCTTGAAGCTGGAAAGTCACAAACTCAACTCCATGCTGATGGAAAATTCCCAACTTATGAAGTCTCTCATAACAATCTAGGATGAACTTATAGGCGTCCTCACTCTCAGAACCATTGAACACCGGCGGTTTCAATTTCAAGAACTTAGTCAACATCTCATGCTCATTACTAGTCATAACATGACCCAACAAAGTATGAAAGAAAACATCAGTACCTACAGTTCCACCCACATTGGGGACAGTGATAGCAATAAGGGGATTGGCGGGTGTTGACACCCAATTTTGGACCTCCACATTATAGATTAATCATCGAGCTTCTTCAATTTCAAACGATTTAAAATAATCAGTTTTATAAAATTTCAAAAAAATAAATAAATAATAATAATAATAATAATATAATTTGCAAGTTATTCTAACTAGTTTTTGTCACTTTTTATAATTTTTAGATATTATATATGTTTTACATAATTTTATATATAATTAGTACATTTTATAAATATTCAAAAATTATCTCAAAAAAAAAAAGGATTTTTGTTTTAATTAAATACTTGGTTAATTAGTCTAATTATTCAATAGTGTATATTTTTTTAGTTAATTAGTTCGTGATTAAGTTGATTATTTTATTTCGTTAAGATTAAGAAGCTCATTAATTAATTAAATATTAATTTGACTTATTTAGATTTTAGCCGAACTTACCAATTATTCAATTTGGCTATATTTCTATGCCGATTTAGACCACAATTCAAGTGGTCAAATCCTAAATGAAGTTGGTTAATTTGTAAATTTCTCCAAACACTTGCTTCAAACCCAATTCAAGAACAATTTTGGGCCATTTTGTTTCACTCCAGCAAGCCTAATTCCAATTTCCAATCACAAATAAATCCTAGCCCAATTCCCTTTTCAGCTTTCAAATAAGCTCTATCCAATTCCTCATTCTCACAATCAGCATACAATCCAACAGCCAATCCGACCCAACCCTTTTCTCCTTCTTCCTCAACGCGTGAACCAAAAGTCAAGACGCTGCAAACCCATAAATCGCGGACAGCAGCCAAAATGGCGCTGCAAACACAAAAATCTCGTCCAACTACTCTGCGAACTCATAACTCTCGCCTGTAGCGTCCAACCACTCTCACGTCCCTTTTCCCATTTTTTTCTGGGATTTTTTGAATCCCTTCACTGTTGCCTCGAAAAGAAACGGGCAGATTCAAAATTCAAACGGATTTTACCCCTAAATTGTCCATCTTTCCCTATAAATAGTTCTCCCCCTTAGTGATTAGGACAGGGGTTAAAAAAGATTGGATTTTGTGGTCATATACGAAAAATAGCTTACAAAAGAACGACTCTCGGATTTTCTTTGTTTGTCGTTCGTATTCGAAGTTTGTGGTAAAAGAATCGCCCTTTCAGGCTCGTCGTTGTCATGATTTCGCTGCATTTTGAAAGGTAAGACTTATTTTGGTTCATGTCTTTTATTTCTTGATGTGTTGATATGTTGGATCCTCGACCGTGTGAAGAATTTGAATGTTAAAATTTCCAGATCGTTTTTTTTTACTTATTTTGACTGCAAACTAGTTACAAAGCTTGCCTATTTTGAATATTGTTGTTTGGTTTGACTTGCTCGAAATCTAGGAATTCCTTTTAGTCCCTAATGCATTTTTTCCTTGTTAAAATCTTCTTGTCATTGTTACCTTGTCTTATTAGCCGTGAGTAGCAATTCAGTTTTTTTTTAGTTCGGGATCATCTTCTATAGATTGTTTCATCTTTATTTTGATGTATGATATCCTTCACTTATTTATTACTTCTGTTAATATAAATGGCATGAATTGAGTTGTCTACTTTCCGTCCTTTAGGGATCAATATTAGCCGTTGTATTTATAGAATCTGCATTCTAAGAAAGATTTGTTGCTGTTTTGCATTTGCAAGTTAATGTATTTCAAGTTTCTTATTAACTAAAACCGAAAAAAAATGAATCAATAAACAGGTTGTTTCAAAGTTGTTGGAGCATAGTTCCTTGTGTTAAATCTTCGATGTAAAAGTGTTCTACTATGCTAATTATTTTCCACTTATACGTCCTTATTATCTATACCCTTCAAGCATACTAAGATTAAATTTAATGCGTATATCCAAGTTATTTCTACCTAGTAATGATCGGCTGCCCTTTTCCTCCTTTCTCTATTATTGTTCGGGTTTCGTTACTTCATTGTCTGGAGTGAACCTTGCCCAAATCTCTGCTTTTTTACTCAATAATTTTTGTATAAGTGAATTACTATTTGTAGTTGATGTAGAATTGAATTTCTTATTTTCTTCTTCCAAGTTCTAGTTTGTTAGAGTTTCATTCTTAAAATTATTTGAAGCGTATTTCTTTTGAGTATTGATCTTTCAATGTAATATATGTTGATCCTTTGACCCCCCAGGAGAACTTCCGGTGGCTCATTTTCTTTTGTCAGCTTAGAAACCATGGATAAATGAGTCTACACATTGACTTAAAATTAAGAGCTCTTCAATGGCTTTAATCATATTTTATTCTAGCAAGGGAGACAAATTACCTACTCTATATAGATACTTTTTTTTTATACTTAGTTAAAACTGTTTGCCTTCAATGTTACATGATTGATAATTTAAGTATGAAAATCTATTTGTCTTGACATGATATCATTTCTTCTATTTATATTTGTTCGATATTATTGAATTAACGACTTTCTTGTTACCTTTTAGCGTGCATCATAATAGAGTTATTAGATTCGTCCTATAATTATTTTTTAGCATTATAGCTTGATCTTGCATTCATAGTCACCGCTGTTTGTTTTACTATATTGTCCAACTTAATTAACGTGTTTTATTTTAGCTTGAAGGTTATTAAGTGATACTAGATAGGCATTTTTTATTTTGTAATTGATTAACCTTCATTGTCATTTAATGCTACGACTGTGAGATGCTATTATTGGGTACTAATCTTTACCATCCTTTTTTTTGCATGTATATACCATCCGAGTCCTCTTGGACTTCATCTTCCTTCCCTTCGCATTTTGAGAGGGCCATAAAGGCCCAAGATTTTTTTTTTGAGTCAGCCACATCTCGTTCGAGTTGCTGGAAAGTCAAATTACAGGTCCCGAAAAGTCGAAAATGAGCTGTATACATATTGTATACAGCGGTATACACTCATTATATAGCGAATTACAGGTCAAAAAATGCGAAAATACAGAGATGAGGTAAAATACAGGTGCTCGGAAGTAGGAGATACACGGAAAGAGCTGATCTACATGCCGATATACACTGATATACAACCGATGTATACAAAAATGGGAATTTGGCTAAGACCAAAATTCCAGCGAAATTGGCCCAAAAGGAGGCTCAAATTCATTTCTCCCTTACTCTTTAATTATTTAATTGTGATTATTTATTGTTTGTTATTTAACTCTAACTTTAGAATTTTTAATTAACTTAATTAGATTCCCCCAAAAGACGAGTTATTTTCTTTGTGTTGGTTTGCTTTGAATACTTTTTTTTTTGTTGTTGAGGCCATTTATTTTATTAATTAAATATTGGTCAAATTTTACATCCTCAATTAAGTTAAATCGTTTGTTCTTGAAAAAAATGTGTTATTTAACGCTTCTTCACACATTTTTTGCTCATTCTAAAATTATTTTAAGTTAAGTATTTTTCTTCAATAAACTTAAAAAATGGCTTTCTTTTTACTTTTTGTCACTTTTTCTCAAAAAGTTGGTCAAAACTTTGTTTTTTTATTCTTCAATTAATTTAAAGTGATGTACATGCTTAAATTAACCAATTTGGTTTAAATTATTATTAGAATAGTTCATCAAATAAATTTTAATTAATCTAATTTTATTAATATTCTAATCTTGTATGTCGAGTCAAATGTTTCGTTTTTGGGTCCCTTTCTCTAAAAAATAAAATAAAAAATAAAAAAAATGCGTCATTTATTTAATTATTTTCTCAAAGTTAATCAAAAATTATAAGTTATTTTTTTTTTAATGTTAAATCATTATTTTCCTAAAAATAGTCAAAAAATATATTTTAGTCAAGTTGCAGGTCAACCGCATGTTAGCGGGCACTTCGAATGCTTAAGCCCTTCTCGAAGTGTAAATTGAACCCCGAACCCTCTTTGGTACTTTCAAATGATTTTTTCTGTTTAAATCTTTGAAAATTATAAGTTTTCTTAATTTCTTTAAAAAATTAAGTGGCGACTCTTTTTATAAGTATTTTTTCTCAAATTGTTTTTATACTTGGAACATTTCAAAAAGTGATTTTTCTAAAGGTTAGCTAAATTACGACACAACAACGGGAGCTTGAGTTGCTTGAACATAGGGAAGTACTCCAGGACCAACCAATCCTTTCAAGAACGACATAATCTGCTGAGCTAACGCTGGGTCTAAAGGAGGAATACATGTAGTCTCAGCCTGCACCTCTTCCTCTTGTCCGACATCCTTATCATTCTCAACCTCCACATTCTCCTCTATCACTTCATGATGCGCAAGAGGATTCTCATTTCTGGGAGCATTCTCAACTGGTGCTCCATCCTTAGTAGATGCTACCCTTCCTCGGCCTTTTCCCCTTGCTCTTCCTCTACCCTTGCCTCGACCGCGACCTCTTGCTGTGGATTCCTCAGTTGGCGCACTGACGGGAGCTACGGGCCTGACGCCGTTGAACCTAGTGTTAACCATCTGCGAACAGAAGAGTGAAGGAGATTAGATACCAATTTGGATCACCAGATACCAATTGGAACCAAGTTATAGCACGAAATGAGACAAGAGAAAATAGAGAGATTTCCTAAAGTCCTATAGCCTTTTGAAGAACAGTACAGATGTTTCCGTACCGTTCCGCAAGATTCTACTAGACTCGTTTTGGTACACCGAGATCAACAAACCTAGGGCTCTGATACCAACTTTGTCACGACCCAGACCGTTGTGATTGACACCCACACTAACCCTCCGGTGGGAGAACCATTAATACTAATTAGCTAACCAAGAACTACACAACTTAATAAAAAACTATGACATTTAAAGTTACGGAAGCAAGTTTAAATGTCTAGGAAAAGGAAAAATAGGGAGTTCCCATAAACTACAACAAAAGTCTAACAACCAAATGCAGAATTAACGCCTAGAACCTGAAAGTCAATGTACCAAAACTCTAACGAGGATCATAAGTCTAAGGAAATGGGTACAACCCAATTAAACATAAGAAATCTAAAGTACTAGTCTAAGTCCAAAGATGTGGACATAAACGAAAGAGAATTCATGGCAGCTCGAAAGAACTGGCTCACTCTTAAATTCGATTGATCACTGATCTTCCAAGCGAGGTCTATCAATAGCAGCCTGAAGATGCCCTATACTCAACAAAGATAGAGCAAGTGCAGTATCAATACACAATCATAGTGTACTGGTAGGATCACGTGGCTATCCCACTAAGTGCAATATAAGCAAGTCATTACAACATAATAAGCATGCATACACCGAACATATACAACATCGATTATCACTTATGAACAATGTACAATTTCATAGTTCTCAAGATATACAGTTATGTCAAGTCAATGGTCCTCTCATGGAATCCATACCCAAATTGTTAATGTACCGGATCGTGGTACCCGTTCTAAGTTAGTGTGTCGGATTACGACACCGCCCTAATGTTTATGCGGTACGTGGCAATCGATTCAGTTAGTGTGTCGAAACGTAACACCCGATCCATTCAACAAGCTACAATAACGTACACAATGTACATTCTCATAATCATACAATCAAGTCATGATTCATGGCATACAATTATTCAATCATCCTCATTTATGATTAATGTGATTAATAATGCAACAGTCGCATACATACATGCATCATAATGAAGCAATTATAAGCATACATCACACAAAACATGACATCACAACCATCACCTACCTCGAACAAAGTTTGAATCTCCTAAGAAACTTGATTCTTCCCTTTTCGAATTCTTTTCACTTGTTCTTGGTCTACAAACAATCAATAATACTCAAGGATCAATAATTAAGGTCTAATTACCGGGATTACAACTAACCCATTAAACCTAGACCAAACCCTTGATCCCCATACCCAGATTAGCGATTTGTCCACCATAAATCCTAGATCAAAACCCTCCCCCCATCGATAATTACCCAAGAAATTAAGTTCTACGGATCAAAATATGGAATCGGGGAGTGAAAATCTTACCTTTAGCCTCAAGAGTGGTGGAAAACTGTCAAGAAAACACTTGGGGTCGTTCCTTAGCCCTCAAAGTCGAAAAGTGCAGAATAAAATATTTTTGGGGTTTATTTCCGACTTAAGTCGCGTCTGTCCCGCCACAACGGTCTTCACCCCGCTGCAGCGGCCTCGCCCTGGCGCCTTACGCTGAGATAGAACCTTGGAAATTGAGTTTCAAAGCCCCATTTCATAACACACCTTCAACCTACGATAGTCAGAAAATACCCGTTCACGCTAAGATCATTTTCGAGAGTTCTACTCGCCCGAATTCAATTCCATAAAGTCGTACGGGTTCCTTAACGTCTTAGCTATCTGCTCATATGATCAAATTCTTAATTTTATCTCCCGTTTGTTGCCATATTTCCCTAGACCCTACTGACTTCGATTTCGTCCAAATCTGGATTAGGTTGAGAAATTTCAAGATACTATCAAAAAGTTTTTCGGTCCAAAAATTTTTCCTGTTGGATTTTCTATAACGACGAAAACCGGTAGTTACAAAAATAATGATGCTGATAGATAAAGAAGGCGATTTAGGATGAAGATGGTGATTTAATTTTTGATTTGATAGAACTTCTAATTTTCATATTTTGATTATTTGTCATTTTTAGTAGTGATATTAGTGCCATGATTGAGTGTTGTCGCTATGATTTGTGATGGTGGAACTAAAAAAAAGTTCCGAAAGTCAAAGGCTAAGTAGAAATTGAAAAGAGAAATTTTTTAAAAAGAAATCAAAATAGTAAGTTAAAGGCAAAAATGAAAAGAATTAAAAGTTAAATAGTGAATGACACGTGGTAGATTAGGGTTGGTGCGTGATTTGCACCTACCTTATTACAACTGAGAATGACCGAAAAAGGAGGTACATATGCTACTTTAAAATAATTTCATGATGTAATATGTCTGCCGCAAACTTTAGGTGTGTAGTTCAAAAAAGGGTATAAGTTTGATGGGGCAATTCTCA
This sequence comes from Solanum tuberosum, assembly GCF_000226075.1. Classification (NCBI taxonomy): domain Eukaryota; kingdom Viridiplantae; phylum Streptophyta; class Magnoliopsida; order Solanales; family Solanaceae; genus Solanum; species Solanum tuberosum. Next base: position 181,647 of record NW_006239315.1, on the reverse strand, counting down.
TTAAAAAAACTAAATGCTAAAGTGAAAATCACCTTTTGGTTTAAAATATTAGTCATAAATCAATTATTAAAAGAAAATTTTCCATTCTCACAATTTTTGCCTTTGGAGTTCTTCTCATTCATTTTGCTAACTAAAAATTGAACGTGCCGAATCATTAGCTTTTTTCTATAAATATAAGTTTAGTCAAGTACATTGTCAGTCCTTAAACTTACTGGTAAAATTTAATTAAGATCCTCAAATTATGAAAATATTTCAATTAAATATCTAAATAGATGATAAAGTATTCAAATTAAACACTTTCTATTCAAAATATTGAAAAAACTCTTATGCATGTTGTTAAACAATCATAACATAAAATATATGTTAATCATTTAAACTATGTCTCCTTTTAGCATCAATAACCAGTAAAACCTCATGTATATTTCTACTAATATTATGTGATATATAACTAGCTAAGCTAAATAGTTTGTTGTTAGAATTTCTATCCAAATTCCAAACCAATGATTTTATAAACAAATAACCAAAATGGTGCTTATGTATGGATAGTGTTTTATTTAAACAAAATTAAATAATAAAATTAAATTTAACTAACAAGACAACAATGATGAAATTTGTTAGCCATGTAGGGTCCATAGTTAAATTTAATACGTTTTTTTTTATAAATGTGTTGGATTTAGGGTAACAGACCAAAATGAACAATTTTTGTTATACATTAAGGAACATTTCAATCAAGTGAAAACATTAAAGACTAAAATGAACATCTTTCTTATATATTAAGGACCATTTTAATCAAGTGAAATACAGTAAAGATCAAAATAAAGTATTACACATATTTTAAGATAATTTTCTCAACTATTATATGTCTATAATAACATTTGATATCTAAATCTTATTCGTCTATTATAAACAAAATAACTCAAATAATAAATTTTCTAATCTTTTTATGTGTGAAAAAAAATGATGCAACTAAAATTCTCAACTTCATTTTTAATTTTCTCACGTGTTCCTTCACAAGAATTTTGTCGTTTAGTTTTCATTATTTGAACTTATGAAAGTCAAATCAACATAAGTTTAAACTAGAATTGTTGGGGATCTCAGCTAACAGAACCCCTCCAAAAATTAGTGTATGCCATTATTTGCAACGCACACACGGTATTCTTTAGTAAAAGGCGAAAGAATAGTTTGCTATGTGTTCATTGCGTGGCTGCGTGAGTTTTACAATTAGCAAAGCAACTGTTTTTACGAGGGTTGCACATGCTGTAGCTTCACTTGTTGCCGATATGGGACTTGCGTTCTACATGGTACTAAAGTTAATGAATGAAAAACTTTTAAAAATATGTGAACTTATCTGCACTTCGCGTGATCATAAAAAATATGAATAATTCAGTATTTTATAGGGATAAGGGTCTGAAAAATACTCCAACTTTGGTCGGATTTGCTGTTGCGATACTAAACTTTCATGAGGACCTATTACCTCCCTAGACTATTTAATACCGTATTTTTTACCCCCTGAACTATTTAATAGTTATTTTAAAGGTATATATGTGCCTACGTGACACATTACTATTTATAATTTTGCATTATTTTTTATGTCCACGTGGGCAAATATATATGTTTAAAATACGGTATTAAATAGTCTAGGGAGGTAATAGGTCCTCATGAAAGTTTAGTATCGCAACAGCAAATCCGACCAAAGTTGGAGTATTTTTCAGACCCTTATCCCTATTTTATATATAATAATGTTTGTATCGAATAAATGTGAATCTGAGTAAATTTTTAAAAATATTTTTCAAGAGTTTTACATAAAAAATAGGGAGAAGGGTCTGAAAAATACTCCAACTTTGGTCGGATTTGCTGTTGCGATACTAAACTTTCATAAGGACCTATTACTTCCCTAGACTATTTAATACGTATTTTTTACCCCCTGAACTATTTAATAGTGTATTTTAAAGGTTAATATGTGCCTACGTGGACACATTACTATTTATAATTTTTGCATTATTTTTTATGTCCACGTGGGCAAATATATATGTTTAAAATACGGTATTAAATAGTCTAGGAAGGTAATAGGTCCTCATGAAAGTTTAGTATCGCAAACAACAAATCCGACCAAAGTTGAGATATTTTTCAGACCCTTATCCCTAAAAAATATATAAAATAAAATAATTACACCTTTCTATAAATGTGTAGAGGTACAATTCGAATCCTTAGAGAAAAAACATAAGAAAATTACATGTGATTAGAAGTGAAAGAACACGATATTTATTGTTGCAATTTATAATGATTTAAAAATAAATAACATAGATATATTATTTTTTAAAGTAAAAAATAAATAACAGCAGAAATTATAGAGTTATAATAATAAAAAATTCATATAAAAATTAAACTTAGGTACATACCACTGAAGAGATACATAAGGAAAAAAAATAAAGAAAGAAATCATACAATACACATATCATTACGATTTTAATCATTAAAAAGTAGAAGGAAAAATGAAATTAATACATAATGTTTAAGTTTTTCTCGATATCAATTGCATAAGCCTATCACTATTTGAGAGTTTTCTTCTTCTTTTTCGAGTCAAGCACAAGCATGAGTATGATACTTTAGTAAAAATGAAGGGAAACTTTGGAAGAATTTCATAAAACAAAAAATATAAAAGGGCTCGAAATATATTCGAACTTTGATCGAAATTGTTGTAACAATCCCAAACTTTGGGCAGGACCTATTACCCCCTGCACTATTTAATAATGTATTTTAAAGATATATAGATGCCCACGTGAGCATCATAAATATTGCATCATTATAAATAATAACTTGTCCAGTAGGGGACGGGGTGGGGGGGTGGGTGGGTAAGTAGTTTCAAAAATTTATGTTTGAGGATGTGATTAAGACTCTCATAATTTAGGTGTGCATTTAATAAAATACACTTAATTTAAAGAGCTTTTTAACTATTAATTCAATAACTTATCTACATAATGAATGCATTACGAACGTGTATAAGGACCATCCACACTTGCCAAGTTGTGATAAATCGAATAATAGTCGAATAATTGTGACGATCCAGACCGCCATGAGTGACATCCATACTAATCATCCAGTGGAAGAACCATTTACCAACCCAAAATTCATCCCAACACACCATTTCTAAAACAAGTCATGATATAAAAATTAAGAAAAACAGTTTAAAATAATTAACAGATTGAGCCTCCATAAACTCAATCAATAGCCAAAATTTGTGCAAAATAAAGCCCCTAAAACATAAAGTTGTGATAACAAAACTCCAATTAATCAATTATGGGGATGCAACCCCGAAAACTAGATAACATAACGAATTGTACAAAAGTTTATGTCCGAAGAGATGAATAAGAAAACGATAGAAGAACTCAACACAACCTGGAAGAGTAACTCGTCCTTGGATTCGAAAGGTCAAATTTCCTTCAATTGAGGTCTCGTATCTGCTGCCTGAATATACTCTGTACTTAGCAAGGAAAGAGTGAGTGCATTATCAACCACAATCACAGTGTAATGATAAAATCACATGACCAATTCCACATTATGAATGTAAACATACAACTACAACATAGTAAACACTGACCAACACATATAATTACAATCACGAATACGCATAGACTTCCAATCACAATATCATGAATCAATCAATACCGGTAACATGTCCCACATGATCATAATTATAAATACCCATCTTCTCATGGAACCACAATTAACATACCTAATCCTTTCAAGGAACCCACACACAAACTGTTAGTGTATCGATCCGAGCTAATCAATATTTGTATTCATATGAGGCGTGATATTCAAACCAACCGTTAGTATTCTTGTACTGGGGTGGTACCCAAGCCAACCAACAATTACAAACAACATACATGCACAATCACAATCACAATGAACAATAACAGTTGAAATCACAAGTAAAGTAAATAGGTTCATTGCATGAGATTATAAACACTGTGTCATTTTAATTTTTTCCATATGTTTTCCCCATCATGCATACTATAAAGCAGTAGACATGAATACATTAAAAAACATACAGCCATCACTTACCTCGAATAGCCTCGTAGAAACTCTAAAGAACCCGAACTTTCCCCTTGTTCAATGCCTTGCCTTGTTATTGGTCTAAAATAATAAATGCATGTAGCAATCAATCTAAAATGATCTAAATATATCAGAATTATACTAAACTCTACCCCACGCCAATTCATGATCATTCTATCCAATCCAGAGCTTTTTCCATCATTAAATCAAGTCAAAACCCTCCCCAAGAGTAATATCTTAGATTATAAGGCTTAAGAATCAATTTGAAAGACGGGGGAGTAGTGAACTTACCTTTATCGATGAACTTGGTGGAAAATTAAATAGAAACTGCCCTAATTCGCTCCCTAAAACCCAAGAACAATGTTACAAAAAATAGGAGGTCTTGAGACTTTTTCTGCATAAAATCCCGACTTATCCTACTATAGTGACTCGACTCGTTATAACGACCACCCTATAGTTATTGTAGTCCCGCTATAGCGCCTGCACGCGCTCACTATAGTGGGATGTCATCCACTATAGCAGATTACACGAACTGTAGAGACTTGGAAACCCTTGAGAACCCCTTTTTCAGAATATATATTCTTCTCTTGACGTCCCAAACTATCCCCTTTAGACCAAGTTTGATTTCGGAAGTTTTACTCACTCAAATTTGATTCCATAAATGACTACGGGTTCCTTAATGTCTTGACTACTAGAAAATATAACCCACCCTAGACATATCATCCCACACATTCCCTGATGACTCTAGAGCTCACTTCGCTAAGATTCCGTCTAAAACTGGCCTAACCTAAACTTTTGAAGTCACTATTCGAAAAGTTTTCTAGCGCGATTTCTTTCACCATTAACCTACTCATAATAATCTAGACATATTGTTATCATAATAGTCTGTACATAAATAACACATGCCATTTCACCCACAGATCATGTGACAGTGAGAGGATTATAGGATATTTGAAAAAGATATCATAAAGATAGAGTAGTTAACAAAAATGGTATAACATAAACTTAGGAATGTTATATTCCTGAATTTGTAGTATATATAGAAAACCCAAATGCGTACGTAAAGTAATGATAATATCCAGAAGTGATAGTGACAGTTACCCTTTGTAGAAATAAACGAAGTTTCAAGGAAACATCATATTTGGAAGCTTCAAATTAAATGTCTCTTTTCTTGTTTTTTGTTTCAAGGAAATAGTTTTTAAGAAAAGTGTAATCAATATATATACGTGTTATAATCTTTTAAAAAAAGAGATTAATGATCCCTCCAAAAAAAAAAAAAGTATGAATTATCAATAAATAAGTCTATCAATAATCTAATTGAATGATGAATAAGTGATTGATCTAAAAAAAAATATTTATTACTTTTATCTTGTTCTTGTTTTTTGTAGTGCATATACAATCCTCATTCTCTCCTAAACTTGCTAACATAGTTTCGAATAAGTAATAACATATCAGTTTGATTTTGCTTGAATAGATCACATAAGTTTATCAAGCTATATATTTATTTTTCTACCTTAATTATTGAGTACACATCACATGTTTCTACCTTTATATTTATGTGTTTGTTGTGCAATAATTTTATAGATGCATAAATGATTCTTATACATAGATTTCATATATCAAATGATTATATAAAAGAAAAGAGCAAAACTCAGGTAGAAATATTAGGCAATGTTACAGGCAGATTTAGGATTTTAAGGTCGTGGGTGTTCAAGCACCCGGAAGTCACTAGGATTTTATTATTATTTTCATCTATTTAATTGAATCTCACTTTTTACATTTAAAATTTCTTCAAAATACTTTCTTTATCTCATATTCCTGGTTCACCTTTTCTTTTATATACTCCTTAAAAGAAAATCATAAATAAGAAAAATACTTTTATTAATATACCTTTGAATTCTTTTTAATACACTTTATTTATTTGACTTATACATCAATTTCAAGATTAAAGATGGAGGATTTTTAATTTTTTTTTATAATATTTATACTTCAATAAGAATTAATTTTAAGGTAAACTGATTATTTTAAAAAATTAATTCTACCTAAAATTTTAAATTGACAAGCAGTTTGAGATAAATATTGTTAGTAATATGAACAAATAATATGAGATGAAAAGAGTATATTTTCTTTTTATATATATATACTCTTATAATATCATTGACTAATGAGTAATTTCAGAACAAGAAACCTTAATGATACCATAAAAATGTATAGATACTTTTATAGTTTCATTGACTAATGAGTAGTTTCTGAATAAGAAACCTTAATGATACCACAACAATATACATATACTCTTATAGTATCATTGACTAATGAGTAATTTCTGAACAAGAAACCTTAATGATACCATAAAAATGTATAGATATTTTTATAGTATCATTGACTTATGAGTAATTTCTGAATAAGAAACCTTAATGATACCACAACAATATACATTTACTCTCATAGTATCATTGACTAATGAATAATTTCTTAACAAGAAACCTTAATGATACCAATACATGTATATATATACTGATTTAGTATCAGTTAAGCAAAATTATCAGCCTTAATGATGCAAATACAATATATGATACTAATTTAGTACTCCCTCCGTCCCATTTTATGTGGTACTTTTCAAATTTCGAGATTCAAACAAGTCTAACTTTGACCGTAAATTTTTCATAGATCTTTTAAACATTTTGAATTATCAATTGTTGTGACTTATAGTACTTTTTACATAGTTTACAAATATATAAATTTCATTTCAAAAAAAATGAAGATTTCATGCAAAAATACTCGGTCAAACTTAAACTGTTTGACTCACGTAAAACGAAAAGTGCCACATAAATTGGAACAGAGGGAGTATCAGTTATGCGAAAACTATCAGCAAATACAGTATGTACTGCATTTTGTTTTTAGAGAGAATGCGTATTTCTTGAATTACTTTGAATTGGGGTATGCACATGTAATTATTTTGAGTTTTATAGCCTATTTATGTAGTTTTTCCTAGATAATACTCTTATTTGAGCCCAAAGTAAATTTGACCCAATTCGATTTTTAGCATATTTGAGCCCAATTAATTTGAGCCCAAAGTAAACTTGGGCAGGTCATGATCCAACTCAATTTTTATTTCAATCCATTTTAATATTTTCAATTTCAACCTAACCGCCCATTTGACACCCTAGGCCGCCACTACCAACCTTCAAAGGGCGTGAGCTTTAATATCCCATGCCAGCACCCGACTCAACAAAAAGGAGAAGGGTTTCAGATTATTTTACAAAACCTGACACAGAAGTGATCAACTCCCGTTTGCTCGAGGTGGTGGTGGTGGAAGATGATGATATGAAGAAAGTGAAGATGACAAATCCGCAATTGACTTAACACAATAACCGCTAAATATATTAAGGGTATAATATACTTATTAATTTCACATATATATTACCATTCACAACTCAGAAGTATGAAAAATACAGATATATCATGCAAAAAAAAAGAAGAAAAAATAAGACACTATTACCTTATTATTACGAGAGAGTAAAAGGAGTAGCAATTAAATAAAAGATCATTCTTTCTTTTTGCCTTAATCCTTCTGTTCCAATCGTGTCCAAATCATTCAAAATAACTCCATGAGGAACCTTCCAATCAAAGTGATAAAGTAATTGAGATAAAGGATGTGCAATATTAACTAAACCAAATAACATTCTGGGACACAATCTTCTTCCTGCACCAAATAGAATAAATTTAAAATAATTTTCTTTGAAATCAATAGTATTATTCTCGAATCTCTCATGTATAAAGCTTTTTTAGTCATGCTAGTATTTTAAATCTCTACTAATCGACCATGCATTCACTTAGGACCTTGGTTTTCATAGGTATTGTGTATCCATTGATCTTTGTCTCTTCTCTACATTCCCTTGGAACTAGAGGAGCCGGAGGATGTAGCCTTAGTTTTTCTTTGATAACTAATTCCAAGTAGTTCAAATCTTCCAAATCAGTATCGTTCTCTCACTTCGAGTTGTGCTTCCTCCAGGACACGTGGATTTTTAATCATTTCTAAAAATATACAAATTATTGTTGAAGAAGCTGATTCAGTTCCAACAACAAACATGTCCTACATATAAAATTAAACGTATGAAGATTGAATTTTCGATTCATGACATGCATTTTTTTTTTTTAAAAAAATGCGCTAGACTTACAAGAATGACTGGTTTAATGTTTTTATTATGATAGGAGATCCAAATTGTCACGACCCAGATCGTCGTGATTGACACCCACACTAACCCTCCGGTAGGAGAACCACTACTACAACCCAAAACAAGCAACTAAACAAAAACTAAGACATTTAAGTCAAACACTTAAGGAAATAAATATGGAGTTCCCATAAACTCCAACAAAAGTCTAACAATAACTAAACAAATGCGGAAGAATAACCTAGAACCTGAAAGTCAATGTACCAAAACATCTAAAGTTCAACAGTCTAAACAAGAAGGGATGCAACCTATTGGAGAAAGGATTACTTAGAAGTTAGTGGACTAAGTTGTAAATAAAATTAGTTAGCAGTGTTTGTTATAAAGTTAGTTATGAAGTTAGTTAGAAGTGACTGTATATAAACAGCGAATTGGAATTCATTGTAGATTGATTCAGTTGAATAAAAACTTTGGAAGTTATCTTCATCTTCTCTCTTTCTCTTATCTTGAGTTAGTTGCAAACTACTCCAATGGAGACTTTTAACATGGTATCAGAGTAACTCGATCTCTGAATCTTGTGGGTCAAATAGCCATGGCAATTGTCGATAATGAGTTGCCAGAAAAGCTTGGCCACAATCATCCGCTATTCCTTAGTTCAATCGATAATTCCGGGGCGACGCTCATCTCAATTCAACTAATAGGAACAAAGAATTTTTCAGTATGGAGTCGTGCAATGCGAATTGCAATTCTTGGTCGAAATTAGCTAGGATTCATTGAATGGACATGCGTAAAGGAAGCCTATGGTCCAAATCTAACTGCACTGTGGGATCGATGCAACGCCATCGTACTCTCATGGATTATGAACTGTGTATCCAAGGAATTACTTGGAGGAATTGTTTACTCTACAAACGCAGCAGCTGTGTGGAGCGATCTCAAGAAGAGATATGACAAAGTAGATGGATCTAGAATTTTTCAACTATACAAGGAAATCGCATCAGCTAGTCAAGGTACCAGTTCAATCTCTGTTTACTTTTCTCATTTGAGAGATCTCTGGGTTGAATTTCATAGTATCACCCTGTACCTGGATGTGATTGTGCTAAATCAAGAGATTTTGTGATGTTTATGGATAATCAGAAGTTGTTACAATTTCTTATGGGACTAAATGAGTCATATGAACAGGCAAGTAGGGGTGTGCATTCGGTTTTTCGGTTCGGTTTTGTGTTATTCGGTTTGGGTTTTTCGGTTTTCGGTTTGAAAAAGTATAACCCAATCCGAACCAAAAAAAAATTGGTTCGGTTCGGTTTTTCTCTTTTCGGTTTGGTTTTTTTCGGTTTGGCTATTCGGTTATAACTTATTTCATAACTAATTAATAACATAATCAAAGTTATATTTGCATGCTTAAAAAATAAAAATTTCATATAAGGAAAAGTACTAATTCTAGTTCTGCTAATTTTTTTGTCATGAAAGTGCAAGTAATATGTGATATTTATAGTTATAATGTAAAACCTAATGCCTAAAATTTAGTGAAATAGGATGGCAGTAATTTGATATGGGCCTAAATATTACAACAATACTGAATTATTAGTACCCTACGGCCTACATAGTAAACCTAAATATTATATGTGTAATTATTAATCTATTTATATATATATATATATATATAATTCGGTTTTTTTCGGTTTTTCGGTTTTCATTTTTCTAAATCCGAAACCAAA